>NW_004797883.1:212329-236028 GCF_000002075.1 Aplysia californica | reverse complement strand
AGAGAGAAACACAGAGACAGCAAGAGACAGAGAGGAACAGAGAGAGAATATGTGTGTGTGTTTGAGCGTGCGTGCGTGCGTGTCTTAAATGGATGATAGAGAGAGATGATATACGCTCTTGTCTTTTACTAGTGAAGACTTCTGTGCTTGAGAACATTTGAACCCCAATTCATTTCAGATGATCCAAATGAGACAGATGTGCACGGCTATTATGTTGTGAATTATCTGGAGCGGCAACGACGAAAATGTGTGAACCCAAATGTTCTGAAAATGGTGGTCTTGGGATGCAAGGTATATATGCACTTTTCTGCTAGAAGAACTTTGTACAGTTTCCTGATTCAGTCTGTAGTTTTATTGCTTTTATTTCACTTGCTTGCATTAGGTGAATTTATGTCAAAAGAAAAATAGAACCATTAGCGATGTAGACAATGTTTTGTGTATCTATAAAAAAGAAATTGACAAGTGTTTCTTATGCTTGGTAGTTAACCATTTCTGCGACTTCAGGCGATTTTTGTGATTCTATTTCTTTTTTTGGTTTGTTTCAAAATTAATGAGATATTTGGACACGAGTTTATTTTTTTGTTGAAATTTTCTGGAAAGTTGACTGGGTTTTTGTTTTTGAAACAATCATTTTTCTGTACTTTGTTTCAGATTTGTTAGTGTGTCCAAATCATCTCTTTTGTGGTACATGGGTGGTTGGCGAGTGCTCTGGTGTGGTTTGCTCCTTCTTTCCTATCAAACATCTATCATCCTTATCTCCCCTCCTTTTTGTGTATGTTACTCTCTTGTAACACCTCTAATCTTCTGGCGCTCATATGACCTTATGCAGTTGGGAGCGACGTAAAACCTCTACTAAAACTAAACTATGATTCCATTTTTTTGGGGGCTTGTTTCAAAATTAATGAGATATTTTGGACACTGTGTTTTGTTGTTGAGATTTTCTGGAAAGTTGACTGGGTTTCTGTTTTTGAAGCAATCATTTTTCTGTACTCCGTTTCAGATTTGTTAGTCTGTTCAAATGGTCTCTTTTGTGGTACCCGGGTTTCAATTGAAATGTCATTTATTTCTTTATTATATGTGAGGCAGCATGGTGGAATCAGGCTCTCGTCAATTTTTGGTCATATAGAGTTATTTGCATCATCTTAAAGCATGTTCACTTGTGTTTATTTGGATGAAAAAAAATCAATTTATCTTGAATACAAGTCGAGATATTTTTGCGAATGAAGGAGGTGGGGGTCACCTGTTTGCAGGGGCGAAATTAGTGAGGAAATGGCCGTCAAAGATTAGTTATTTCCTTAGCTTAAGAGTCCGCCAGAAATTAGTTCTTTAATGGGCATGAAAGGTGTTATGCTAAAAAAACAAAAATTTGATAAAAATTCACAAACCAGCAGAAAAATGCTAGTTTCTTCACTTTGATTATTTTGACGAGAGCCTGATTCCACCACGCTGCCTCACGTATTACTGTCGAGTTGATTTTTTTTTCCTTTGGTTTTTTTTTCAGAATCAAGGCGGGCATTGCATTGTGAAGCAGCTGGTGGATTCAAAGCCACCAAAAAATAACCCAGAATCCCATACAGTGAGAGAGTTAACTTATTTTTTGTAGATTTAGATGAAAACATAATTTTGTTGTTTCGTTTCGTTTCGTGGACGAGTAAGGTCATTTGTGTAGGAGTAAGGTCGTTCGTGTAGGAGTAAGGTCGTTCGTGTAGGAGTAAGGTCGTTCGTGTAGGAGTAAGGTCGTTCGTGTAGGAGTAAGGTCATTCGTGTAGGAGTAAGGTCGTTCGTTCGTGTAGGAGTAAGGTCGTTCATGTAGGAGTAAGGTCGTTCGTGTAGGAGTGAGGTCGTTCGTGTAGGAGTGAGGTCGTTCGTGTAGGAGTAAGGTCGTTCATGTAGGAGTAAGTTCGTTCATGTAGGAGTAAGGTCGTTCATGTAGGAGTAAGGTCGTTCGTGTAGGAGTAAGGTCGTTCATGTAGGAGTAAGGACTAGTAGCCTGTTGTTTAGCCTGGACACAGAAGTATGTCAGCACAATCACCATGAATTAGGTAACATTTATCAAAAGTTTTTCTGAAGAAGACTTGGTATTTGTATGATTTAAATCTTCTGCTTATATCGTTTTGTACTCTTTTATGTGAGGGTGCAGTGGCAGAGCAGTTAGTGCGCTCGTTTCCGAAGCGGAAAGTCCGGGTTCGACCCTCGGTTCGGACACACACAGATATTTTTCGCCCCCTCCTGCCCACCCAGCAGTAATGGGTACCTGACTTCGAGTTGGGGAGGTAAAGGCGGTGTGGAAAGGAAATGGCCTCCCTACCACAATATGCCGAAGGCCCAGGAAGTTGTCTCACTAACAAGGCAATCAGCAATGTCCGGATCGGATGCGGGAGCAACTTTACTTTTGACCCTTTTATGTCCTTCACTAAAAAGGTCACATAACTTCACAGTAGTCTTTACTATCTTCAAAGATTGCACATAACAAGATAGTTCACTCTGCCAAAAAAGTGTCCGGGAAAGTCCACGCCTTGGTACAGATGGCGCTGCAGTCTTTGTTTGGAAGCTCTCTTTCGTTTCTCCAGAAAAAGAATAGGAATACCAGTTTTTTCATTTTACTTTTATTGTTTTTCACACAAGTAGGGTAACTCTGTTCGCAAAGTCCACGTTTTTTCTAAGAGGGCGCCACCGGATTTTGAGGACATTTTTTTAATTGGCCGAAAGATAGGAGTGAACTATCTTATTATGTTCAATCTTTGCCTCCACTAAAAAGGTGGGATGACTTCACAGTAATCCTTACTATCTTTCAATTTTGTTACGTCTGTTCTAATCTTGTAAATTTTACTTTAGTAGTTCCAGTTCTGGGTGAAATTTCTTCAGTTAATCCTTGGGCTGGGGCAGGAAGACCTGCTTTGGGGATTCTCGTGGCCTAGAGGTTAAGGTTTTCGCCTCTCCTTCAAAGGTCGCGGGTTCGAATCCGGGTAGCAACGGAAAACTTTTCTTCTCTAAAATTGTCTCCTTTCACCTCCTTTCCTGCTCTCTAGCAATGTTCTGTTGTCTGCTTTCGTCTCCTCTTTCTGCCCCCACTACCTTACCTCCTTTGCCCACTCCTCTGGGTTCCTGACTCTTTTTGCAGCCTTTCTACTGCTTCTTGGCTTCTTCTTACTGCTGCCTTTCAGCCACACTCCTGATCTTCTGGTAGGAAAGATCTACACCTAGCCCTCTTGGACAAGGGCGAAAAATCTCTGAGGTCCTGTGTGCAAGTTGCACACGTTAAAGATCCATTGGTGGTCTAAAATCGATAAGAGTAGGCCGCCACCCGAGCAAAATTCAAAATTTCCTACTAACTGAAAATGTTTCATGTGTCTCGCCCGCTCATATGACCTTATGCAGTTACGAGCGCTGTAAAACATTTACCAAAAAAACCCCCCCCAAAAAACAAAGACCTGCTTACAATCCAGAGAATGAAGCATCCGTTAAAAAAAATTCACATACGTGGAAAAAAAAGTGACATGTATTGTGAGAGAAATAACAGTCTCAACATACCTAACTGATGTCTTTGGAAATGTGATTGAATTATGAGAACAAGCAAAATTGTGCCTAATTCTGTCAGACTCGTAACTAAAGCATGTTACAGACAAGAAATGTGTTTACCTTGGAATTTTTGGTTTTCTTAAATTTGTTTTTAAAATGTTGTTTTTTTGGTTTTGTATTTGTTTTTTTTTACAGGACCTAGCAGTTTTTGAATGGACTTTGGAAGAGGGGTCTTTTTTTTGGGTAAGACCTTTCTATATCCTTCTATTAAGTTCATGACAAATAGTTGAGTTGCATTTCTGTTGACAGGCTTCTTAAAGATTAAGATAATATAAGATCAGATAATACTTTTTGATCCCAGAGGGAAATTTTGCTTGGCAGTACAGGACCGTATAAACACATGCAGGTATACATGAAAAATTTAAATTATATATTACTCTCATTAAAATTCAATATGAAAAGAGAAGTAAAGCTGATAAAATGTACATTCACATCAGATGCATCATTCAACCATATGCAGGAATTTCATTACAAGACCTTTGAAGTTATATACACAGGTACATACTCTAAAGAGCAACACACATCTATGCTCATTCTGACAAAAGCCTTATGCTGGATGGTAAAAAACTTCTTTTCTATCTTTCTTTCTTTGTTTTTGGAGGTACATATCTGCTTCTGCGTGATCTTACAATATGCGTAGGAAGGGGGGGGGGGGGTGTGTGATGGGTCGTTTATAATGTTTTTTACCTTTTTTATACGTGGGGTGTTATACATTTCATCAATTCAAGTAAAATCATATCCAGAGATCTTGCTATGCTGGCTTTCTTAATGATTAAGACTTCAATTCTCTTTTCTAAATACAAGTGTACATGAACTGCACTAAGAACATATGATATATGTGTCGCACTGGGGTTGTTTGCCATTACTGTATTTAATAAGACAAAAGTAAAAACTCCGTGGCGTCGGTAGCCTAGTGGTTAGGCTACCGGACTCGTAATCGTCAGACTGCGGGTTCGGGGATTCGAGCCTCAGCTCGGTCCGACGTTGTGTCCTTGGGAAAGGAGGCACTTTACACGAACTTCCCACTTGGCTCGGTCCTATCGGAGACGGACGTTAAACTAGGAGGTCCCGCCCCTTAAATAATCTAAAAGTGTTGATAGGGGCGTTAAACTCATACCATTTCATTTTTCAAAAACTCAGTTTCTAGATGAAGAAGGTTGATTTAATGATGAAAATGACATGAGGTCTGCCCTCTCTGGCTTCACTGACAAGACTAAATCATAATGAGCATGAGCACATGTGGTTAAAACAGGAAGGAGGAGTGAGTAAAGATCACAAAGATCAGACAATCTTTGTTGTGAGGGTAGATAAAATAAAAGTACAATTACAGGGACATGATTCAAGTTAATCTTGGTAATATAGGGAGCAACAATCCAGGATTTATTGTTGCCCTTCTATAAAAGCAATCTAATAGTCTAACAATATGAACAACAATTTAGACATGATTAAAGAATTTTAGCAAGTCTTTCACAATTGCAGCAGAAAGTATATAAACTTCAGTAACTTTTGTTTATGCAACCACTCTCAGGAATATTAAACTTAATTTGGATAATGTCTTTTTTTATTGGTGGTTGGCGGGTGCTCTGGTGTGGTTTGCTTCTTCTTTCCTATCAAACGTCTTTTGTCTTTATCTCCCCTCCTTCTTTTTTGTGTTTGTTACTCTCTTGTAACACCTCTAATCTTCGGCACTTATAAGACGTTATTGTGTTGCAAGTGTCGTAAAACTCTTTACAAAAAAAAAAAAAGACTTTTTTTTCTCAATTAATGGCCTTTAGTAAACAACTGCCACAATGTTCATCCATTATATCAGTAATATTGTACCGAAGGAACCTTTTGGTTTTTAAACTGTCATATTCTGTTTGTCGTTTATGTCTGTAATTTTAACCGTCATATGTTTGTTGTTTATTTTTGTAATTTAAACTGTCATATGTTCATTCGTTTTGGTGGGTGGTTGGCAGGTGCTCTGGTGTGGTTCGCTTCTTCTTTCCTATCAAACATCTATCGTCCTTATCTCTCCTCCTTCTTTTTTTGTGTTTGTTACTCTCTTGTAACACCTCTAATCTTCGGCACTTATATGACCTTATGCAGTTGCGAGCACCGTAAAACTCTTACTAAAACTAAATTGGTTATGTGTGTAATTGTGCATCAGGGAAGCAGACGAAGCGTGTCGGTACAAGTCTGGGAGTTACCTGCCCTTAGAACGACAGCGACGATCCTGCCGTGCTTTCTCACCCTGAACTCTCTGTACCTGCTGATTCATGACGCCACGGTGAATGAGGACAACCTGAAAGAGCTGTCAGAAACGATATCATGTATACAGGTGTGGTGATACTCCCTCAACTGAAAAGTTTTGTTTGATTTTTTAAAATTTCGGTATCTTATTATTGTTTTTGTAAGGTCATGCTCTTTGAAAGTAGTAAAAGAAAACACTGTCTGGAGATGTCAAGGTTGTGTACTGTAATGAGATCTTCTTCTTCTTCTTCTTCTTCTTCTTCTTCTTCTTCTTCTTCTTCTTCTTCTTCTTCTTCTCGATCGCATCACACTTGAAGTCTGGTATCTGTCATAAATTGGGCAGTCCTGTTCAGTTCATCTGTCGGCCCGTATAGCTTCACTTGCAGCGTTAGTGGGGTTGGCCACGTTTCCTGTCTCAGGGCCCTGTGTGTCTTGCAGTGCTGAAGGATGTGTTCAACAGTTTGGTCCGCCTCTCCACACTGGCATTTTGGTGATTGTACTAGTTTAAAACATTTGTACATATGTTGTCTCAGTCTTGTGTGTTGTGTCCTTAGTCTGAAGATAATCACTTGTTCTTGGCGGGACAGCTTATGGTAGCCATCTGGTGTCTGAGGTGCTTTAAATAGTGTACTTATAAAAGAGATGATAAGTGCTATCTAATCCTAGATTCTACTCGTTAGTCTATCTACATTGGTTTCAATACTCACTGTTTCAAGCGGGGTACGATGAGTGTGGGTCGTACAGGTCCGGAGCTCCGTTCACTGCGTCGACCCACCAGTAGCGTCAATCCCTGCTCAGCCTAGATTTAAGTCGTGGCTCGGAAGGCCGGTTTAACCTTCGCGTCCGTTTATATATACCCCCCCCCCCCGTGCTCCCTTATTCTCCTACACTCACTAGGCTACACTGAGTTTGGTCACTTATTTCACGTGATTCTGGCTTGTTTGGGGATCACAGCGAATTTTAGACCACATGTACAATGACATGTCTAATTGTGAAGTGTGCTGACAAAATGAGTTACTTCTCGGATTTTAGCCCTATAGAAATAGATACATCACGCTTATAGGTGAAGCTTTGACATCTATAAGTATGACATAATAAAAGGCTTGTTAGAATCTATATTTTAAGAAGAAGGTATCAAAAGAAAACCTACAAATTTCACCGTAGTGTCGATTTTTGGCCAACATCTCCATTTGTGGATTGCGACAAATAACTAATTAATTTTGTCAGCTCGCCTCACAATTTATATTCTGATGGACCAAACATGTGTGTTTTGATGGTTCTCGGGGGTATGTCTTACCGTTATACTTTTTGAGCTACATTGAAACTTTGGTGGGTGGTTGGCGGGTGCTCTGGTGTGGTTTGCTCTTTCCTTCCTATCAAACAGCAATCGTCCTATGCTCTTCTCCTTTTTTGTGTATGTGACTCTCTTGTAACACCTCTATTCTTCGGCACTTATATGACCTTATTGTATTGCAAGTGGCGTAAAACTCTTACTAAAACCTAATAAACTAAAAGGTGGAAACTTTCTGAAATTCAGCTGTTAATCTGAATGAAGTGCTCTTGTATACAGAAGTGGCAGGAATTTGGATCTGTGAAATGATCTCGGTGTTGTTTGACATCAGGCTGATCAGTGAGAAGTAGTTGCCCTTTATGTAATAGCAGTCTTGATACGAGATGTATCAGACAAAATAATCCTTGAATGTGAATAATAGATAGATAGATAACATTTTCAAAGAGCAAATCCCCGCTCAACAGCAAGCTCTATGCGCTTCACAATCTATACTATTACCCCAGCAGACCTGAGAGCATTCTGAAACAAACTCGACTTCCTGGGAAGCATACTGTGCAAGCAGCCATTTATAGGCGCTAAAACACTAACGTACTGACAAGATCTTTCCTTGTCTATGGCCGGGTACCTATTTCCACCTGGGTGAAGTTAGGAAAATTCGTGTAAAGTGCCTTTCCCAAGGATACAACATCAGGCCTGCGGCTCGAACCCCCGATATCTGCATTAAAGAAAAATATGCTTGAATAGTGCTTGAAGCTCTGTACTGATAAAGTACTTTAAAAAGTGTTAAGTCTTCTAAAGTATATTTTCAGGAAAACTCTGTTTCTATATATACATGGATTCATAAAGTGCAGTCGTAGAATGGAATAACAAATGCCCAGTGTGTCTGTCTAGTAGGCTGTTTAGGTTTCAGCATTTATAAAATGAAGAAAACTCATACTTTAATGTTTGTCTTGTTAGATTATAACGTACTTCAAGTCTGCTGTATAAATTTTGGAAATGTTGACAGTGTGTCTGTCTAGTAGGGTGTTTAGGTTTCAGCATTTATAAAATGAAGAAAACTCACACTTTAATGTTTGTCTTGTTAGATTATAACGTACTTCAAGTCTGCTGTGTGGGTAATTGGAAATGTTGACAGCGTGGCTTTTTTTGGTGTCATACAGGCCTGCGTTGTGCGCCCCACCATCATCATTCTGTGCATTTACTCAGACGCCATGGACAAATCCTTGAGAGCTTCAATTGAGCAACAGATCTCGGCTCAGGTAAAAAAGGACTTCCACGAATGTGAGCTGATATCCATGGGAAGCAATGAGAAGCCGAGACCTCTGCAGCAGAAAATACAGGAGTGTGTGCGAGAAATGTGTGATGCTACGGTGGATAAAAAGACGAAACTGATGACCAGGCTTGTACCTTCAACATTTCTGGCTGCCATGAAGAAAGGAATGAGCCTTATGGGTGAAGGAATTTGCTCCATGAAACAGTTTCTGGATGGCATTGGGTGCCAGGAAAACGACCTTGAAGACTTTGTTGATAGAAATTTGAAGTGTAAGTTAAGGATTGTTTGATCCATCTCGACCAAAAGTTATAGTTTTTCTTCTCTTGCGATCATCGATTAAGCCTTGTCAGTGTTGGCCTTACTGAAGTATCCTTGATTTATATATTTGTTTAATGTTTGACTTTGAATGAACCTGCTGAATTTATTGAACTCATAATATAGGAATGGTGTTCTGTCTTAGATCAGTGGGTATAGAACAGTGCTGTATTCCTTACAATCTCAAGTTGTAAAAAAAGTGTAAACGGTCAGGGTTTTTTTCTCAGAATATATTTTAAAAATTTAACTTTGAATAGTTGTAAGGAAACGTAACTTTTGTACGTTTAAGTTATCATAAGTATATGCTTTCTCTAAAGCATTGTTCCGTTATTGATATAATCTATATGGCTTTGTGGTTTCCTCTTTTCCAGTACAGGAGTTTCTCCTTCAGAGTGGTGCCATGTTACATTACAACAATTCTCAAGGGGATCTCTGCTCGATGGTGATCGTGAATCCTGGTGTTCTTTTCCGCGTTCTCTCACAGTTTTTGGAGGTGAACGTCTTTCTGTACATCTTTCTATACATCTTTCTATACATCTTTCTATACGTCTTTCTATACATCTTTATGTACGTCTTTCTATATGTCTTTCTATACATCTTTCTGTACATCTTTCTATACATCTTTCTATACATCTTTCTATACGTCTTTCTATACATCTTTCTGTACGTCTTTCTATATGTCTTTCTATACATCTTTCTATACATCTTTCTATACATCTTTCTATACATCTTTCTATGCGTCTTTCTATACATCTTTCTATACATCTTTCTATATGTCTTTCTATACATCTTTCTATACATCTTTCTGTACGTCTTTCTATACATCTTTCTATACATCTTTCTATACGTCTTTCTATACATCTTTCTATACATCTTTCTATACGTCTTTCTATACATCTTTCTATACGTCTTTCTTACCCCCCGGGGCGGTGCTACTGACTGAAGTGTCTTTAGGCCATTCCCAAAGGGGAGACATTAACGTCTCGAGTTCTTATGCACAGTAGAATTGTAATTGTAAATGGGCTCATTCATCAGTGTCATGCTCATTACTGTGCCTGAACTGCAACAGAGAACTGCTGCTTTTTCTTTCCTAATCCTTACTATGGTCATTTTGCCTCTACTTCTTTTGTATGTTTGTCACACTCTTGTGACCCGCTATTTCCGAGGTGCCTAGATAGTCGAAGCAGACTTTGTGCTGTTGAAGCTAGAGAGGTGAGCAGAGTAAGCCCAATTCCCTGTAAGGACTTCTCTGTTGACATTCTCCCCTTGGCGCTCATATGACCTTTGGCTGTTGCGAGCGCCGTAAAACCTGTACTAAAACAAAAACATCTTTCTAGGGGCATGGAAAGATAACGCTTCTAATAACTTTACCGTACTTTCCTTCAATACTTCTGTGACATCAGTTTGTGTTTCTTGATGAGATTCTCTTTGATTGTGGTGAAAACGACCATATAAATATTTTTTGATAGCTGAAATTCGCTGCGAGAAAGTTAATATAAGGTACATAGCTGTCTCATTAGCTCTTTATCTCCGGCTCGTGGTTGGTTCCTCTGTGCCGGTAAATCACTGACAGCGGCTCGGGCACCCTCCTTTACGACGACTTCAACATCAAATTACTTTTCGGAAATTGCCAAAAACAGGTCTCAGCAATTGCCAAAAACAGGTCTCTTATACCGGAAGTTCATTAATTAGATGAAGAACTATCAAAATAGGTTTGCGAGTTTCGATTTAATGACCCATATCATTTAATGACGTTTTTTGTCATTTTTAGATTTTATACCAAAAAGGGGCACCGGCGTAGTGGATTTACCCCCCTCGCAGATAAAGAGTTATTAAGGTCTTTCTGACTTGCTGTAAGTTACAAATGAACAGTTGACAAAAGGATGATCTTTAAATGTGAGGCATCACGGGGAAATCAGGTGCTCGTCAAAATATTTCATGATATTGAAGAAACCAACATTGATCTGCTGGTTTGTCAATTTATAACAGTTTGTTGTTTTTTGGCTCTACAGATTTTACAATATAAAAATTTTATTACATTTCTGTGTAAATTTTACAGAAAAACTTTGATTAAAGGCACTAAAAATCTAAATTTTCAGATTTTAATCCTATCTGTACGTCGTATTTTACTATCGTATTCATACGATGTGGTGAAATCTGTGCCGCCACTTTCAAAGAGGAAATTTACTCGCTTATCCAATCCGTACGCTGTGCATAGCAGTCTGTCAAAATGATTTTTTGAGAAATATTAAAAGTTTCAAAGAGATCTTCGTACTAGAAGTATTCTAAAATGTGAAGAATACAACCCCCGGGGGGTAAAAAATTACCCCAGGGCATACGGATAGGGTTTAAGGGTTCTCCAGCTATGGAATTCACTAGATTTTGGTAGCCATTTTCTCACTAATTTTACTTCTGAAATCAGGGGACCCCCAACTCCTTCAACTGTAAATAACTCGACTTTTATTCAAGATAGATGTTTTCTTTTCACCCAAGACAAGACAAATAAACACACTTTAACCCTATCTGTACATCATGTTTTACTATCGTATCCATACGACGTGGGGAACTCTGTGCCACCACTTTCCAAAGAGGAAATTTACTCGTTAATCCAGTCCGTACGTTTTACATAGCGTTCGGTCAAAATGATTTGTTAAAGAAATACTGAAACTTTCAAAGAGATATTCGTACTAGAAGTATTCTAAAATGTGAAGAATACAACCCTTGGGGTACAAAATGATCCCAGGGCGTACAGATAGTGTTAAGATGCTACCAATAACTTCATGTGCCCAAAAACTGACAAGCGCCTGATTCTACTACTTTGTGATTCGTACCTGTGTGTTTTAATGTATAAGAATCTAATTTGCTCTTGGGATTTTATGTCTCAGCTTCAAGCAGGATCTTATTAGTTCTTTTTGAGTGTTTTGGGAACTTTTCTTTGTCTCAAAGATATTGAAAAAAAAAAGGAAAAGATGAGTCCTTTGCTATACAAATAAGTCTTTTCCCTTGCAGTCCCTGATTGGTAGATTGAGACAGTCCCAGCTTCCCCTTACCGAAGTTCGGAAATACCTCGAGGATGCTTTGCCTTCTGCCCAGAAGGGATACTTCGAGACATTTATTGTACTTTTGGAAGTTTTCAACATTGGCATTCGGATTCCTGGCACTGCTCACGAAGAAATGTAAGTTTGTGTGTACACTACTCACTTCCATTATGCTAACATTGTTGACCCCCCGGGGCAGTGCCACTGACTGAAGTGTCTTAAGACCATTTCCCAAAGGGGGGACATTTTTCGTTCAAGCACAGAAGAATTGTAAATGGGCTGATTCATGTCACGCTCATAACTGTGCTTGATCAACAACGGGGAACTGCTGCTTTTTCTTTCCTGATCCTTACTATTGTCATTTTTCCTCTACTTCTTTTGTATGTTTGTCATGCTGTTTCCGGGGTGCCTTGATAGTCGAAGCAGACTTTGTGCTGTTGAAGCTAGAGAGGTGAGCAGAGTAACCCTGATTCCCTGTAAAGTCTTCTCTGTTGACATCCACCCCTTGGCACTCATATGACCTTACGCAGTTGTGAGCGCCGTAACACCTCTACTAAAACTAAAACACTACTCACTTCCATTATGCAAACATTGTTGTAAAACAGCTTGGGCTTTTTTTTTCAGTTCACTTTCTAGACTTGAATGCAGAGTGTTTGCTGGTGGGTGGTTGGAAGGTGCTCTGATTTGTATGGCATATTATTTTTTTTTTCCTATCAAATATCTATCACCTTTATATCTCCTCTTCCTTCTTTTCTTTGTATGCTACTCTCTGTGAGTGACCCCTCTACTCTTTGGCATTTATGGGACCTAATTGTGTTGCAAGTGCCATAACACTCTTACCAAATTCAAGTTCATTGTGTGGGTGGTTGGCGGGTGTTCTGGTGTGGTTTCCTCCTTCTTTCCTATCAAACATCTATCATTCTTATCTCTCCTCCTTCTTTTTTTGTGTTTGTTGCTCTCTTGTAACACCTCTAATCTTCGGCTCTTTTATGACCTCGTTGTGTTGCAAGTGCTGTATAGTGCTCACTAAAACATAGTACAATGTATACTTTGTAAAATTAATTAAACCTAGATATGGGGGGAGGGGGAGGGGGGGGGGAGGATGTGGTTTGCTTCAGTTTAGTTTAGTTTTAGTAAGAGTTTTACGGCACTTGCAACACAATAAGGTCATATAAGTGCCGAAGATTAGACGAGTTATAAGATAGTGACAAACACAAAAAAGAAGGAGAGATCAGGACGATAGATGTTTGATAGGGAAGAAGGAGCAAACCACACCAGAGCACTCACCAACCACCCACAGATATGGTTTGCTTTAGTTTGGCAAGTCTTTCTTTATAACATCTTGACAGTATGCTGGTCCCGTCCCTGTTGCCCGACTGCCCTCCTGCGCTGCACCTGGCCTCTGTGGGTGGCGGGAAACGGGCCTGCCGGCTGTATCACATGCCCAGCGTGCCGGCTGCCCTGTGGAGTCATGTGATCATTCAGCTCATCTCTGCCTTTGAGCGCTTCTCCAATGTGACGTGGAACCTGGGAAGCAAGAAGCTGTCGCAGTGCAGAATCACCGATAAATCCAAGTCTTTCCGAATGTCTTACAGGAGAAGGTAACTGGTAGCTTATAGTTCAGAGTTTCCGTGACAACTCAGTGTTTATCTACTTGCTTCTTCTGTCCTATCCAACATCTGTCGTCTTCATCTCCCCTCCTTTTTTGTGTTTGTTACTCTCTTGTCACACATCTATTCTTCGGCACTTGTATCATCCTTATTGCCCCTCCTTTTTTGTGTTTGTTACTCTCTTGTATCTCCTCTAATCTTCAGCACTTATATGACCTTATTGTGTTGCAAGTGCCGTAAACACACATACTAAAACTCAATGATTACCTACTGCATTTATGAAAGCAGCAAAGAAAGGAATTTTTGACTCCTTGTTTGTAAGTTAACCAAGGGAAAATGTGTTTGTATCTACAAACCTAAAGTATGTTTCTGTTATTTGGTACCTTGTTTTTTAAGCAATAATTCAGTTTGAAAGTCTCATTTCCAGTTGTTGTATTTCGAGTAAACTCTTTTTGTAAAGGAAGTGGATATTTATACGGCAGGCCGTCGAAAAATCGGAAGTGATAATTCCACGGCACATAAATTCAGCCAATCAGAACATCCGGACTATTTATAATTAATCGGGTCGGGTCGGGTAGGTATGATCACCCGACTCGTCGCCTGGAAAACAAGCACAATTTTTGCATTGATACACTTCAAGCAGAGCCTATGCCGTCGAAATATCAATTCTGATCTTTAGACTCAAGACGGTATACCGTATAGGTATCACTTCCGATGTTCAGACAGCATGCCGTGGGAATATCAACTACGATTTTCAGACGGCAATCCGTCGAAATATCGCTACCCTTTTGTAAAAGCTGCAGTCCTACGGTGAAATGACAGATGTGTTAGACAAAGGTTTTTGTCCCGACAGTTTCTTAACTTCTTATTTGTTTAGTAGTTTTGTGTAATAGTTTGCCATGAAATTTCTTGTGATTGACAGAAATGTGCCATAGATTGATTTTGAAGACCACGCAGTTTTGCCGAAAAATTCTGTCTCAGATAGATTTTGAAACTCACAAAATGTTTTTGCTAGAAATTCTATCAAAAGGCTGTTAGTTTTGAGTTCTGCTGTTCCCTTTCTGTTGTTGTCAGTCCCGGTCAGTCCCGCCAGCCTTTTTTTTTCTCTTTAGGGCTCCAACAAAAAAATTTTCTTCTTCTTCTCATCTTTAAATGGACATCCCAGTCTCTCTAGTGTGACCCCCCCCCCCCCCCCCCCCCCGGGCAGTGCTACTGACTGAAGTGTCTTTAGGCCCTTTCCCAAAGGGGGGACATTAACATCTCGAGTTCTAATGCACAGTAGAATTGTAATTGTAAATGGGCTGAGTCATCAGTGTCATGCTCATAACTGTGCCTGAACAACATTGGGGGAACTGCTGCTTTTTCTTTTCTCATCCTTACTATCGTCATTTTTCCTCTACTTCTTTTGTATGTTTGTCACACTCTTTTGACCCGCTATTTCCGGGGTGCCTAAGTCAAAGCAGACTTTGTGCTGTTGAGGCTAGAGAGGTGAGCAGAGTAAGTCTGATTCCCTGTAAGGACTTCTCTGTTGACATCTACCCCTCAGCGCTCATATGACCTTATACGGTTGCGAGCGCCGTAAAACCTCTACTAAAACAAACCAACAAGCTTGCAGCAAATGGCTCCCTGTTTTGTTTCTGATGCTGCACTGACATTGTTTTGAATTTCCAATCTTGAACTTTGCAACAAGGATATTTCATTGCTGTATTGTAACCAAAGAAAAATATTGCCCCCCCCCCCCCCCACCCACCCACTGTGAAAAATCCCAAAAAATGTAATATTGAATAAATGTATTTTGGTCACATCCTGTTTTCTTTCAGTGGAGGAAGTATGAAAGGTCTTCACATCATGAACAAGAACATCCAGTACTGGCAGACGGGAATCATGGTCATTCACGGTCAAGGCTTTGTGGTTGTAGAACAAATCAAGTGCTGTGCCCCAACAAGGTGACCTGCTGTATTACGTTGTCCCCGGCGTTTTATGCAAGAACAATTCTGAAATTATGCAAACTGAGCCCAAAAATGTGAAATTATGCGATTCTGTACTGTTAATTTTAACAAAGAATGATCAAGGAAAATAATCAGAAATTATGCAAAAAATGATCAAATTTTGCTCAATTATGTGGGGTGCTTAAAACCACGTTATTAAATGGGTCATCAAATCGAAATTAGCAAACCTATTTTGATAGTTCTTCATCAAATGAATTAACTTTTCTGGTAAAAGAGAGCTCTTTTTGGCAATTGCCGACAAGTAATTTGATGTTGAAGCTGTCGTAAAGGAATACCAGCAGCTGTTGGCGACTCTCCAGCACCGTGGTTCTGACCGCGAGCTGCTGGGTGCGGCTTGCCGGAGATAAAGAATTAAATTTTGCAAGTTTAAATTTGTAATGAATAGTACTCATAATACGCTCATTTTGCTACAATCCGATGCTGTACTGTGTCCGAGAGGAGGGGGTGGGCCTGACTGTAGATGAATGGGGGGGCCCTGGCTGTAGATGAATGGGGGGGGCCCTGGCTGTAGATGAAAACTCGATCTGCTTTCTGTTTTTGTGTTTGCTCCAAAAGGGGAGAGGAGCTTGGCATCCTGATAACCGTCCAGACAACGGCAGTTGACGAAGGGTCCGACAGTTCTGACCAGCTGTCAGAGGACCACCACAGACGGGTGACCTTGGAGAGACTCGCGGTCATCGGCATTGTCAAGGATGAAGTGGAGGAAGTGTTGGAACTCTTTCACCCAAGTACGTCCAGCTAGTTTTTGTTGGGGGTTTTTTTGTTCCGTTCTTCATTTTCTGAAGGTCCTATTACACGTACAGGTCGACCAGACAGGTTTCTGGGCCGCACGGCCAATCGTAACGTGTAGTAAGAAATGTGGTTCCAACCGTAGGCAAACACCCAGCGAATGGCCGTCCGACCGGATGAAAAAACCCACTGCAGCTGCCTGTGAATTTGACATCCGGCCGTCCGGGATTTGAAGTTTGCTGTGCCAGGGACAACTGAACTTTTTCTTTACTTTTATCCGCCGCTTATACCCTTTTGGGTGTCGCGGGAAGAAAGAGACGTCTCTCTGTCGCCAGCCGGAGCGCTTGGGTCAGGGGGATGCCATAGGTGGTTAATGTTTCCCTGACTCCATCTATCCAGGTCTTTCTTGGTCGCCCTCTAGCCTTGTTGCCAACTGAACTAATTTCAAAATTAGTTATTTTACGAACATAAAAGATATTTAAAGGTGTTGAGCCAAAAAAACAAATACCTTTTAATATCTTTATATATTTAAAGGTGTTGAGCCAAAAAAGCAAAGTGTGTGGTTGGCGGGTGCTCTGGTGTGGTTTGCCTTCTTCTTTCCTATCGAACATCTATCATCCTTATCTCCCCTTCTTCTTTTTATGTTTTTTACTCTCTTGTAACACCTCTAATCTTCTGGCGCTCATATGACCTTATGCAGTTGCGAGCGCCGTAAAACCTCTACTAAAACAAAAGAAAAAACAAAATTTCGATAAAATTTGCCAAACTGGCGGAAATATACCTGTATCTTCGTTTGTATTATTACGAGCGCCTGATTTCTCCTGGATGCCTCACATATTATAGTAAAGCGTACCTGACTTGAAGGCTTGGAATATGATATCTGTGATAGCTGTGGTCAAGTTTGAAAAGAAAAGGTCTTTATTGAAGTCTGTTATCTCGTTTTGAACATCTTTATCATAACACCCCGGGGCGGTGCTACTGCCTGAAGTGTCTTTAGGCCATTCCCAAAGGGGGGGGGGAGAGACATTAACTTCTTGAGTTCTTATGCACAGTAGAATTGTAATTGTAAATGGGCTGATTCATCAATGTCATGCTCATAACTATACCTGATCTGCAACAGGGAACTTCTGCTTTTTCTTTCCTAATCCTTACTGTTGTCATTTTCCTCTATTTCTTTTGTATGTTTCTCACACTCTTGTGAAAATCTATTTCCGGGGTGCCTTGATAGTTGAAGCAGACTTTGTGCTGTTGAAGCTAGAGAGTTGAGCAGAGTAAGTCTGATTCCCTGTAAGGGCTTGTCTGTTGACATCCACCCCTTGGCGCTCATATGACCTTATGCAGTTGCGAGCGCCTTAAAACCTCTACTAAAACAATCCTTTATCATATATATATATATATATATATATTATTATTATATTATTATATATACCCAGTGTGCTAAAGTATTGTTTTTGTGTACTCCGTCCAGAGTTCCGTGACCCGTCCGGGATTGAGTACAATTCCTACGCCTTATGCCCCCGCTGTTGCCCCGTGGATCCCGGCAGGGGGTCCTTGGACATGACTCAGCTACATTTTCTCATCGATGAGTGCGCACAGGTGAGGCAGTGGGTGGTTGGCGGGTGCTCTGGTGTGGTTAGCTTCTTCTTTCCTATCAAACATCTGTCGTCCTTATCTCCCCTTCTTCTTTTTTTGTGTTTGTTACTCTCTTGTAACACCTCTTAATCTTCTGGCGCTCATATGACCTTATGCAATTGCAGCCGCCATAAAACCTCTACTGAAACTAAATACAGGTGAGAGCTGCTGTCTTGTCGAGTTCCCTGTGATAGATAAATCCTATGCTAATTTTTGTTGTTGTTGTTGTTGTTGTTATCGATCCAGCAACAGCTGGGCTCTCGCCCTTCTGTCCAATGCCATGTAGTGATAAGTGCAGGTTTGCTGCAGTTGCTGTAATGTTCTGTAGAGTGTGTTGTCAATGTTAGGTCTCGGAGGGAGAAGGGTAGCTCTGATGTCATTTGGGGCTGTACAGTGGAGCAGGTGATGATCCACAGTCTCATATGCATAGTCACACAAGGGACACATTGGGGGAAGTTCTGGGTTTATTCTGTTTTTGTTAAAAGTGTTTACTCATGTCCTGTACCGTGATGCAGGAGGAAAAAGGCAATGATGATGATAATGAATTTTCGTTTAAGAAGAAAGATTGTATCTACTCAATAGTGAATGCTTGGCTTTATAGCTGAAAAGAGGGAAAAACTATGTCAGAATGTTATGTGCTTTTCCTAATATTTGATGCTGTTTCACACATTTGAAAAAGTATAGGTTGTTTTTTCGTCTGTCCGACTTCTTCCTTGCTCTAAATGAAAGTGGGGGGCTCTCGTGGCCTAGAGGTTAAGGTGTTAGCCTCTCATTCAAAAGGTCCCGGGTTCGAATCCAGGTAGCGACCAAACAATTTTCTTCTCTAAAATTGTCTCCTTTCACCTACTTTTTCCTGCTCTCTAGCAATGTTCTGTTGTCTGCTTTCATTTCCACTTTCTGCCCCGCCCCCTCACCTCCTTTGCCCCCTCCTCTGGGCTCCTGACTCTTTCTGCAGCCTTTCTACTGTTACTCCTTGGTTCCTCCTTACTGCTGTCTTTCAGCCACACCCCTGATCTTCTGGTAGGAAAGATTTACACGTAGCCTTCTCGGACAAGTTGCACACGTTAAAGATCCCTTGGTGGTCTAAATTCGATAAGAGTAGGCTTCGGCCGCCACCCGGGCAAAATTCAAAATTTTCTACCAACTGAAAATATTAGGTGTGTCCCACGCGCTCATATGATCTTATGCAGTTGCGAGCGCCGTAAAACACTTTACAAAAACAAACAATAAGTGAAAGTTATTGTGAGGACGAGCTTTTCCTTTTTTATTTGGTACCGGTAAGTGTTTTACGGCGCTTGCAACTGCATAAGGTCATAAGAGCAGGCGGGACACATAAAACATTTTCAGTTGGTAGGAAATTTTGAATTTTGCCCTGGTGGCAGCCGAAGCCTACTCTTATCGATTTTAGACCTCCAAGGGATTTTTAACATGCGCTACTTGCACACGGGACCTCCGAGATTTTTCGCCCTTGTCCGAGAAGGCTAGGTGTAGATCTTTCCTACCAGAAGACCAGGGGTGTGGCTGAAAGACAGCAGTAAGAAGGAGCGAAGGAGAAGCAGTAGAAATGCTGCAGAAGGAGTCAGGAGCCCAGAGGAAGGGGCAAAGGAAGTGAGAAGGTGGGGTCAGAAAGTGGAGACGAAAGTAGACGACAGAACATTGCTAGAGAGCAGGAAAGTAGGTGAAAGGAGGCAATTTTAGGTAAGAAAAATTTTTTGGTCGCTACCTGGATTCGAACCCGGGACCTTTGAATGAGAAGCGAACACCTTAACCTCTAGGCCATGAGAGCCGCCATGCTTCTCTTTACTCAAGCAATCTTTCTCTATTGCCAATCTTCCTTCTGTTCATTTTTAGATGGTGCTGTCGAAAAATCACATGGTGTGTGAAAGAGGACCCATATCTTTGGAAGAGCTGGTGCCAGAATTGTTTTTCAGTGAACTTCCTTCTGCTCTCAAAATCTGCCACGAAGACATCGAGATATCACAGGAGAGTCTTGGCCGCGGCATGACAGGAAGTGTTCACAAGGTAACTGTTGGCGTGACGTCCGTCACATTACTCTTAACTCTTTAACCATGCAATTAAAAATAACGTTTCCGCGTAATTCTCTCGTGTTTGTGGAAATGCGACCCGACATATTACGTTTTTAAAACCGCTTGTTTCGTGTCAAACTGTTCGATAAAGCATTACCCAGACGTAGAATTCATTTATCTTTGACTTCCAGGTCAAACTAAAGGCTTATTAGTTCGTATTTTTTTTATATTTGGCTCGTACCATAATACAATAATAACTTCGCATCGGACGGTGGTACCATCCAGCCGTGGTTACGGACTTCAACTACCGGACGCTGTCTTGGTCCAGACATGGTTAAGAAGTTAATAATCTTATTCAAAAGGCTGCATAATGGCGACTGCAAATGCCATGTTTATGAAATTGCCTCTATTGATGTAATATTGTGCATTTAGTATCTTTTGTCGGTATATGTGTGTATGCATGCACATGTTAGAGCCTACGCCGTCTTGGTAGAGTGTAAAGGGAATAAATTTAATCTTTTCAGTTTCCAAAAATTAGTCGAAATTTCCTTTAGCGTCCAACCGCCCTCAAGGGCCACTTGTCCAAGACAATCAATCACCTGTACAAATTTTCTGTCCCCGTGGTTTTATGCACCCCGCATAATTTAGCAAAATTTGATAATTTTTTGCATAATTTCTGATTGTTTTCCTTGATCATTCTTTGTTGAAATTAACAGAATCGCATTATTTCACGATTTTGGGCTCAGTTTGCATAATTTCAGATTTTTTTCCGATTGTTTTCCTTGATCATTCTTTGTTGAAATTAACAGAATCGCATTATTTCACGTTTTTGGGCTCAGTTTGCATAATTTCAGATTTTTTTCTTGCATAAAATGACGGGGACAAGTAAAAGGATGGAGTGAAACAATTAGCAGGAAGGCAATTTTCAGTTTCTGAATTCTATTTTTCTATTAGTTTGTTGTGCTACTGACATTTTTTAAGACATGAGTGAGCGGGCTCAGAAAGTTGTTAAAAATATGGTCGCTTTTAAGCACAAGGGGGCTATCCAGATAAATGCTGTTTTGAGAAAATCAAAGGTAAAGTTTTTGCCCCTTGTTCAGTTTCTTAAAAAAAAACAAAGACAGTTTTCTCAATAACCAAACAAATATACACACCAATGAAACCAAACTTCTCCTATAAGTAGGGAAATGCCCACTTTTGGTGTAGGTCAAGATTTCTGGAAACCCCCGCAATCTGGGTTAGCCCGCTTGTCCTTATAAGTGACAATATGAATTGTCTGTTAACATTTTGCATTCTGTGCTCTCTCTGCTAGGGCAAGTGGAAAGACAAGGATGTGGCCATCAAAGTGTTCTACGCCAGGTCTGTCGTGGTGGTGTCTGATGATTCGGACAACCCTCTGTATCCCAACATGAAAGATGCCTTCCCAAATGTTGCTCTTATCAGACGGGACCAGGATCGAGCGGAGGCTGAACAGAGGAAGGTTCTCTTCCTTTTTTCTCTTTTCTGTGTTTTCTTGTAGTGTTTTAACCCTATCCGTACGTCGTGTTTTACTGTCGTATCCGTATGAGGTGGGGTACTCTGTGCCACCACTTTCTAAAGTTTAAATTTACTCGTTAATCTGATCCGTACGCTTTGCATAGTAGTCTGTCTAAATGATTTTTTGAGAAATACTGAAAGTTTCAAAGAGATCTTGGTACTAGAAGTTAGTAGAAGTGTTCTAAAATGTGAAGAACACCGTACAACCCTGGTGGTACAAAATGACCCCATGGCGTAAGGATAAGGTTAAGGAGTGTAACAGATTGAAAGCTATTGCAGGTAAACGTGGCTTTTTTCAGAGCATCCGAGCTAAGGAATGAAAGGAGAACCATGATCACCGATGTCTGTCGCAGATCTGGCACTGGATGATGGTGATGATTCTCTTTACTTTGACCAGAGTTAGTGGAATGTTGAGTGGGCTGAATGTAGTTAGCAAGATTAAGTTGTGACTCTTTTGTCATCCTGATGCAGTTGCGGGTGCCATAAAACTCTTACTAAAACAAAAAACTTTTGTCCTGTTCATCAGTCATTCCTCTGTTGTTTTCTCTTTCACACAAAGAAAGAGAGTGGGTTGTTGGCGGGTGCTCTGGTGTGGTTTGCTCCTTCTTTCCTACCAAACATCTATCGTCTTTATCTTTCCTCCTTCTTTTTTGTGTTTGTTACTCTCTTGTAACACCTCTAATCTCTGGCACTTATTGTGTTGCGAGAGCTCTTATACTCTTACTAAAACTTAACTAAAAAACAAAGAGATATAAAGTCCCAATTTTAATATATTTCTTATTTTCCTAGATCAGCAACGCTTTTTCTGAAATGCGAAGAGAAGTTGGCATTCTCAGCAAACTGAAACATTCTTGCATCATCGCGTTCATCGGAGTGTGTGTCCGTCCAAAGCTGTTGGTCCTAATGGAGCTTGCGCCGTTGGGAAGCCTGAGAAAGGAACTTGATAAGAGACGACCAGCCTCTATGTTGGATTCTGAAGGAGAAAATGCTGTGGATAAAATGGTCTTTTCCAAACACCTAACATACAAAATTATTCTTCAGGTAAGTATGTTTTGTTTTTGTTTTTTTGTTCTTTTGTCTGCATTTTTCACAATATAATCTCAGTTGAGAACAGGAAAACATGGAGAAGATAAATTCAAATGTCAGCTGAAGTCGTTTCTGTTTTTAAATTAATAAGATGAATATTTGGAGTAATTTTCTTTAGTCAGAACACGTTTTATGTTACTGTTGTATGTTGTACTGTATTGTAAAGCACTCAGAGCCCGTGTACTTTAATCGGGGTTGAGCGCCATATAAATGTCATTTATTATTATTATTATTATTAAACGATAAAGGAAGAAACTAAAATGCTAGAGAGTAGCCTCAGAAACAACCAGGCTGAGAAGCACCAACAATGAAAGGAAAACAGTGGAAAAACAGGGCTTTGATTCACCTCGCTGACATGCAAGCACTGCGACGGAATCTGTGCTTCAAACGTAGGAAAAATTAGCCGTGAAAGAAGCTGCATGAAGAAACCCTGAGACCGTCTCAAGTTAAAATTGACCCGGATTGACCTTCTGCATAGATGAAAAGAGCCATCCAATTTTTCACAATATTGAAAAGAGAATGAGTAATGTCTTTTTTCCTTTCAATACATGAAATTTTGAGCATGAAATATTTATATGCCATGGGTGATCTTTTTCTCTAAAGTGGAATATAGACTGGTACTAGTTTTGTACTATCAATAATCATATGTTTACCCATAGAGTAAGATTTGTGAGGTGTGCTGACATAATGTGTTACTTCTTAGATTTTAGCCCGATGGAAATAGGTACGTAAAATTTACAAGTTAAATTTTTACACATTATTAGTATGAAATAATGAAAGACATTTTAAACTTGAAGAGAATGGCATTGGTTTAGAATCTACAAATATCAACCTTGTTTTGGTTATTTGGCTGATATCTCCATTTATGGATTGCCAAAAGTAACTCATTTTGTCAGCACGCCTCACATTTGTTGTTGTTACTTGGAACATAAAACAATGTTCAACACTACTAACCTTCTGTCTGCCTGCCTGCGCCTACAGCTCGAGTTATCCAAACCTGTTTCTCTGTGTGTTGTGATCCTTTCGTCTGCTTTGGGGCCCCGATGCGTTGGAATCTCACACGTTACACACAAATGAACCGAGGCTCCAACTAGCCTTTTCTCCACCTATACTCTCAGCAGGCCTCCTCTGCTTGATACAACTCTCTCCTCTAAAGTTCCACCAGTAGTAACTCAGACTGCTTTTATAAACTTGCAAACAATACAACTGAATAGAGACTCACACTTTACTCACTCTCACACTTTCAGCCAAACAATACAATAGGCTAGGCCTAACCCCCTGCCACAACCAAAAACAACCTAATAGACCACATTTGTAGATAACTTCCCCCCCCCCCCCCCCC
>NW_004797883.1:165337-212229 GCF_000002075.1 Aplysia californica | reverse complement strand
GGGGGGGGGGGGGGGGGGGGGGGCGGTGCCACTGACTGAAGTGTCTTTAGGCCATTCCCAAAGGGGGGACATTTCTCGTTCATGCACAGTAGAATTGTAAATGGGCTGATTCATCAGTGTGAGCCTCATAACTGTGCCTGAACTACATCAGGGAGCTGCTGCTTTTTCTTTCCTAATCCTTACTATCGTCATTTTCCTCTACTTCTTTTGTATGTTTGTCACTCTCTTGTGGCCCACTATTTTCGGGGTGCCTTGATAGTCGAAGCAGACTTTGTGCTGTTGAAGCTTGAGAGGTAAGCAGAGTAAGCCTGATTCCCTGTACGGACTTCTCTGTTGACATCCATCCCTTGGCGCTCATATGACCTTATGCTGTTGTGAGCGCCATAAAGCCTCTACTAAAACAACAGATAACTTTTCAATGGCCGATTTCACAGAATTGGGTATAAATTTACACATTTTGATCCCTTGCCATTCATTGCAAGTGTTGGTGGAGGAAGATGTCAATGCTTATGCAGGTGGTTTAGTGTGCTGGTGTGTGTGTGTTGGCTCTTATCTGCCTGGTTTATTACTGGGTAGCTTGTGAATGAAAGAAGTGAGAGTGTGGGTGGTTGCGAGCGCCGTAAAACCTTACTAAAACTAAAACTAACAATTTTTCTCAGATGGCTAGTGGACTTTCATATCTCCATATGAAGGACATCATTTATCGCGATCTGAAGCCAGACAACGTACTGGTCATGTCCATGGATCTGAATGTTCCGGTGAACGTCAAGCTCTCAGATTACGGAATTTCCAAGTTTGCCACCGTTCAGGGACTTACTGGCTTGTTTGGCACGGTCGGCTACATGGCTCCCGAAGTGGCAATGAAAGAGACGTACACGAACAAGGTAAGGGCTCTGGGGCGTTGGGGTTGTTTTGGGTCCTGTGTCCTGATTTTGGTGCCCTATTTGTTGGTTGGGTGAAAATGTATTGACATGGTGCAAATTGTTGTGTTTTCTAGAAAAACGAAACAAGGAAAAGGGGAATTGTTAAGTCGGTGATGATGATGATGGTGATGATGGTGATGATGATGATGGTGATGGTGATGATGATGATGATGATGATGGTGATGGTAATAGTGATGATGATGATGGTGATGGTAATGGTAATTGTGATGGTGATCATGAAAAGGCTTTGTTACCTTGTGTTTTTTCATCCTCATTTTTTCTGTCCTTAGGGGTTATCAATTGCTGGTTTTTTCAACTCACAGTGCCACTAGCTTTTTAAGTAGGAAAAACTGTCACATTCATAAAAATCAGCTGCGTTGCAGGTTGAAAACCCAAAGATGTTGCAGGGGAAATATAAGGGAGATTAATGTCTCCGTTTCAACAGCCGTCTGAGTTTGAGCCCTTTGGTCTAAGTGCTCAGAGGGCCTGTGTACTTTAATCGCGGTTGAGCACTGTATAAATGTCATTTGTGAAGCAAACTGACAAAATGAGTAACTTCTCGGATTCAAGCCTGATGGGACTAGATACATCCCGCTTATAGGTGAAGTTTGTACAATTTATAAGTATGAAATAATAAAAGACAAGTTATAGTTAAAGAATATGGCATCAATAGAAAATGTACACGTTTGACCCGAGTGTCGATTTGTCGGCCAATATCTCCATTTATTGATTGTGACTAGTAACTCATTTTGCCAGCACTCCTCACATTTATTATTATAAATTATTATTATTATTATCATTATTATTATTTCTTTAACTGCCCAGCACTTTGTGACCTGCGTAGCACCTACCTACCTGCCTCCCCAGACATCGGAAACCCTCTATACAGCGACAAAGCACAGCTGATTAAAACCTGTCAATTCTTTGCCATATCGACAGACCGAAGGGCTAAAACCCAAATGGCTGCTGGATCGGAAAAATAAAGTAAAGTAAAGTGTCTAGAGGTTAGGCTGCTGGACTCATGTCTGTAAGGTTGTGGGTTTAAGTTCTGGTCAGGGCTTAATGGTGGGTGGTTGGCCGGTGCTCTGGTGTGGCTTGCTCCTTCTTTCCTATCAAACATCTATCGCCTTTATCTCCCCTCCTTCTTTTTTTGTGTTTGTTACTCCCTTGTAACTCCTCTAATCTTCGGCACTTATATGACCGTATTGTGTTGCAAGTGCCATAAAACTCTTACTAAAACTAAAAAAGGGCCTAATGTTGTACTCTTGGGGAAGACAACCCATTTCTCTCACTTCTTGCACCCAGGTGGGATGAATTCATAAGGGACACCGTGGGAGCAACACCTTTAAGACAGGGGAAGATTTTGTCCGTACGTTTGTATTCAAATGGCTTTAAACTGACTGCTCACTCTGAATGTTTACCAGGAAGCTGCAAATGTTTCTATTATATATGAGGCATGCTGACTTACTTTACTTTTACTTTACTTTTCCGATCCAGCGGCCATTTGGGTTCTAGCCCTTCGGTCTGTCGATATGGCAAAGAATAGAGGCATGCTGACAAAATAAGTTACTTCTCGCAATGCACAAATGGAGAAGATATTGGCCAAAAATCGACATTAGGGTCAAATGTGTAGATTTTCTATGGATGCCATATTCTTTAACTGTAACCTGTCTTTTATTAATTCATACATATAAATTGTAAAAACTTCACCTATAAGGGTGATGTAAATATTTCCGTAAGGTTTGAATCGGAGAAGTCACTCATTTTGTCTCCCTAGCTCAAAATACAGGGCGCTGCACAGTGGCTACCGACAATGGCATGTTTGTAAACTGTTCTTTATTTGTGTTATATTATGTACTAATGTTTGTGTTTGTGAATATATTTATGTATGTATGTATTTATTTTATGTATGTATGTATCTATGTATGTTTGCCATTGTAAACCAAAGTGCCTTCTGGGACAAATAAAAGTGTGATTTTTTCATTTTTATTTTGGACCCTGCCCAATTCTATCATCTGGCGCTTTTGTGTTTAGTAATAACAACAAAGTGTTCTACATTTTGGGTTTTGAAATTAGCTGTTAGTCATAGAGTAAACACTCAGGAAAATGTTTCATATATAGATAAATACATTAATAAATATGTTTCTTCACTCTTATGACGTTTTTTTTTGGTGAGTTTCACATCTAAGTGATGTCATACCCCCAACTGGAGATGGCTGCCACAACTGGTTAGTAGTTAATTGTTTAGATCATGTTAGTCCTACATTCCTCAGCTCTGTCGAGTCACCAGGTGGGCACCCTTTGTCCCGCTCCCTAGTGGAGTCATCTTTACAGTGTCACCGAAGGTTCCGAAAGTTTGCACAAAGTCTCATACTAATGTGGTGACTTTGTTAGTATTAGTATCTAACCTACTGGGCCAAGACGAGTTGGTAGGAGGGAACAGAAAGAGATGCAAATTTTGCTTGTATGGGGGTAGTGTTTTTGTGATTGCATCTGTATGTTTTATCTTTTCTTAATATGTGTGCACTTGTTTGATGTTAGTCGGACATATCCTGTATAGCATACTTTTATCTCACAGATTGTTTTCAACCGGAATGCTTATCGAAAATACTAAGTAGCACGACTTGTGGGTTGACCTGTTGGACGACTCACTGTCCCGCGGCGAGTGGAGGCATCACTATACCATGAATCCACTTTACCCGGGGGAGCCCCCCCCCCCCCCCCCATACTTCCTAACAGTACAGCCTTCCCCAGTTCAACCCTGCATGCTACCTGTAAAAGTGTAATTTTTTATTTTATTATTTTTTTCAGATCGACATCTTCTCGTTTTCCATGGTGATGATTGAAGTCGTGATGGGCATACCTCCGGCTGCCAATGTGAAAAGGACGTCGGCAGCCCTGTTGACAGTGGAAGAGTCTGTCCCTCTTCATATCAAGGTATTTCGTTTTTAGTTTTTGAAAGAGTTTTACGGCGCTCGCAACTGCATAAGGTCATATGAGCGCCAGAAGATTAAAGGTGTTACAAGAGAGTAACAAACATAAGAAAGAAGAAGGGGAGATAAAGACACTAGCTGTGTGATAGGAAAGAAGAAACAAACACACCAGAGCACCCACCAACCACCCACATCAAGGTATTTAACATTTTGCCGTCACATCTCGCCGATCGGCCATGTTTACCACGCAGTTTCTTTGGATTTTCCCCAAAATGCCTTTGCCTTTGATGGCAAGAGTTTTGACTAAATGTGCCTTGTGATGGCAAAGTGTTAATATGAATTTGTTGTTGTGTTTTCTACAACTTTACTTTTTTTTCCCGCTTGTACCGGTGAGTGTCGCGGGGAGACTCAAACGTCTGCCTGAAGCAAGGTGAGTGGCCTGTAGGAGGGACATCCCGTGAGCTCTGAGAGTGTTTGCATCAGATTCGTTCCACGCGTCGCCTTGGTCTTCCTCTAGGTCTCCATCCAGAAAATTTAGTGTTTTATGCTCCCAGAGCTGGATGGTTTGAGGGCATCCGCGTGAGGTGTCCGAACCACTTCACTTTTTGTTTTTCAATGTGTGGTAGGACTGGTGTTGCTCCCACGGTGTCCCTTATGATTTCATTTTTTATTTTGTCTCTTCTTGTCTTGTTACTCGCTCTTCTTAAACATTTCATCTCGCATGTGACCAGTTTCCTCTCTAGGGCTTTTGTTAGAGTCCATGTCTGGCACTGATATGTGAGTGTTGGAAGGAAAATGGCGTTGATGAGCTTCGCCTTGGTGCTCATGGGGGATATTGAGATGTTTCAGGAGAGGGGCGAGTTGATAGCTGACTGCGCTGGCTTTCTGGCCTCTAGTCTCTTTTTCTCTGTCTAATTTTCCTGTGAAAATGCTGCCCAAGTATTTGAATTTGCTCAACTTTTCTACAACAAAAATACTAGACCTAGCTTGCCTCCACAAAACCACACAAAGTAGAACAGGACATCAAGTTGCACGTTGTATTCTGGTTTCGACATGATGGACATCGTCAACATGCCAGATACTTGTAGGCAACTGCAAACTAACTTATTTGCCAAATTGTAATTTTGTTTTAACCGATACCAACCTGCCAAATCTCATTCATGCACAACAATGATAAAATAGTTTTTGTGAGGCATCGTGGTGAAATCAGGCGCTCGTCAGAATAATGAAATCGAAGAAAAAGGCATTTTTCCATCAGTTTGGCAGTTTTTATCAAAATTTTGTTTTTTGGCTAAACACCTTTTATGTTCATATGAATACACATTTCCATGTGAATTTTACTGAAAAATCTTTTTTATAGGCACAAAGTATGTAATTTTCAGTTTTCAAGGCCTCTTATTCTTAAGCTATTAAAGTTACCAAACTTTAGTGGCCATTTTCTCATTAATTTAACAACTGAAACCAGACTACCTCACCTTCTTCAATCGCAAATATCTCGACGTCAATTCAAGGTAGATGGACATTTTTTTCATTGAAAGCAAGGCAAATGAATAAGTTTTCAGATGATATCAGTAACTTCACATGCCCCAAAATTGACGAGCGCCTGATTCCACTGCGTCGTGACACATTTGTATAGCGCATATCCCCACTCCACAGCAGGCTCTATGCGTTTTACGCTATATATTATTACTCCCAGCAGACCATAGAACACTCAGGGGGCTCTTGTGGCCTAGAGGTTAAGGTGTTCGCCTCTCATTCAAAGGTCCCGGGTTCGAATCCGGGTAGCGACCGAAAAATTTTCTTCTCTAAAATTGTCTCCTTTCACCTCCTTTCCTGCTCTCTAGCAATGTTCTGTTGTCTGCTTTCATTTCCACTTTCTGCCCCCACCCCCTCACCTCCTTTACCCCCTCCTCTGGGCTCCTGACTCTTTCTGCAGCCTTTCTACTGCTACTCCTTGGCTCCTCCTTACTGCTGTCTTTCTGCCACACCCCTGATCTTCTGGTAGGAAATATCTACACCTAGCCTTCTCGGACAAGGGCGAAAAATCTCGGAGGGCCCGTGTGCAAGTTGCGCACGTTAAAGATCCCTTGGTGGTCTAAAATCGATAAGAGTAGGCTTCGGCCGCCACCCGGGCAAAATTCAAAATTTCCTACCGACTGAAAATATTAGGTGTGTCCTGCGCGCTCATATGACCTTATGCAGTTGCGAGTGTCGTAAAACACTTTACAAAAACAAAAAAACATAGAACACTCAGAAACATTCTCAGCTTTCCAGGAAGTATGCAGTGCAAGCAGCTGTTAAGCGCTCAAACACTAACAAACTGACAAGACACTGTCTATAGCTGGGTCCCCATTCCCACCTGGGTGAAGTGAGAAAAATTAGTGTAAAGTGCCTTTCCGAAGGACACAAAGTCGGGCCCCTAACGGGATTCGAACCCACGACCTTACGGTTGCGAGTCCGAGAACCTAACCACTAGGCCACCGACGCCACACTAGGCCAGCGACGCCACACTAGGCCACCGACGCCACACTAGGCCACCGAGGCCACACTAGGCCACCGAGGCCACACTAGGCCACCGAGGCCACACTAGGCCAGCGACGCCACACTAGGCCACCGACGCCACACTAGGCCACCGAGGCCACACTAGGCCACCGAGGCCACACTAGGCCACCGAGGCCACACTAGGCCAGCGACGCCACACTAGGCCACCGACGCCACACTAGGCCACCGACGCCACACTAGGCCACCGACGCCACTTCCAGCCTGTTTTGCTGGTTCTGGACTATTTTGTTTCTCTTTCAGTTTTTGTCAGTTAGATTGGTCATTGTGTATCAGTTAGATTGGTCATTGTGTATCAGTTAGATTGGTCATTGTGTATCAGTTAGATTGGTCATTGTGTATCAGTTAGATTGGTCATTGTGTATCAGTTAGATTGGTCATTGTGTATCAGTTAGATTGGTCATTGTGTATCAGTTAGATTGGTCATTGTGTATCAGTTAGATTGGTCATTGTGTATATACTTTAGTTTCTATTGTATTGGTTAATATAATGCGCCAAACTATAGATTTCATCATTTCTTCTTTTTCACTAAGAGAGTGCTCAGATGTATTGAGCATTTGTAAAATTTACTTTAAATGAAATTTAAAAAATTTTACTTAAAATGAAATTTTTAAAATTTACTTAATATGAATTTTTTAAAATTTATTTCAAATGAAATTTCAAAATCTACTTAAAATGAAATTTCATTTAAATTTGACAAACTTATACCTATAATTTGATTTGATTTTCAGAACTGCAGAATTCACTGTAACTTTCCGTATATGGAGGAGCTGATGGGTGCCTGCTGGGCCCTGAAAGCCGACCAGCGTCCGAGAGCCACGGAGATCATGGAGAGGATGAAGCGGCCGCAGTTTCTGCTTCTTCACGACCTGGTCTGGATGGAGGCAGCGAGTGTGATTCTTGAGATCACGTGTGTCTATGCTTGTGAGGTGAGGCTGTCAGTCAGTGACGTGTGTCTCATGTTCTGTTCTTGTGTGAGCACCTTTCTCAGTCAGTTACTTGTGTGAGCGACTTTCTCTGTCAGTTACTTGTGTGAGCGACTTTCTCTGTCAGTTACTTGTGTGAGCGACTTTCTTTGTCAATTAACAAATGCGTGTGTTATATGATGTGAAGTGAGCCAATGGCCTTGAACACTGAAGAAACTTACTTACTTACTTACTTACTTACTTACTTGCTTGCTTGCTTGCTTGCTTGCTTGCTTGCTTGCTTGCTTGCTGGCTTGCTGGCTGGCTGGCTGGCTGGCTGGCTGGCTGGCTGGCTGGCTGGCTGGCTGGACTGACTTACTTACTGACTTACTGACTTACTTACTTACTTCAGACGATGGGTCGCTGGAACATTTGGATCTGTGAGGCAGTGCAGTCCAGTAACAAAAGGTATCTGAGTGTTTACGACATGGAGTCTTCCTGTTTCACCGTGCTGCGACAAGAATTCAGAGGTCCCGCCATCGTTGCTATGGTGAAAGTTGAGCAGAACATTTGGGTAGCCTGCAAGGTAGGTAACATTGTAGCGTTGTAGAGACGACGTAGGCACAGATTAACTGATTCCGTCCATGATTTTTTCAGGCTCTGGACAGAGCTATTTTTCCCTGCTCAGTTTTAGATCTGGGGTGCATTTATTTAATGCATTACTGTGAAGCTCTAAGGTTCTCTAATATGTATTGTCATATATCAAACTGATGGGAATAAATAGAAGAATCTGTTTCTATCAATGACAATGACCTATAATCTGTTTGTATTACATTTTCCTTCTGACAAAAACGAATGAGAAAAAAAAATTGCTCAACAGCTCTTCGAAAATTTCGACTTACCGCATTTTCTCAGCTCTACAAGTCCTTATAATCCATAAGAATCAACACAACATTGTAGCAATATCACCCTAGCACACATTTATGCAAGAATTTCACAAATTTAGTTAAATATCTTTCTTTGAAGAGCCTTTTTCTTATACCAGGCTCCGTGTTGTTTACCCTTAGATCTAGCCTACATCGCAACAACAAAACAACGAATTTTGCAAAAATTTCGTGGAGTTTCGATCGATATTGGCGCTCAGAGATTGAGGTCAGGTCTGTTTACAAGTTCTACTTCCTTTCGACAACTTAAAAAGTAGGAACTATGTTAAAAAGTGCACCTTTGTTTTGGATTTCGTTGAGCCGCTCACAGCGGCCGAATGGAGGCAGCGGAAAAACTCAGAGCCGCTGTCAGCTGCCGAATGGACGGAATCAGTTAAAGTGAAGACAAATTATGGTGAAAGAATTTTGAAAACAGTCTCTCAGTATTAAATGCAATAAAATGGCGTTATGATTTCTGTGGAACAATATAGGGCTCTTTTTGTCTGTGCAGACGGTCGATTTAGCTTAAGATGGTCTCACGGCTGTCTTCATTCAGCTTCCTTCATAGCTAATTCATTCAAAAGTCCGCGGTTCGAATCCGGGTAGCGACCGAAAAATTTTCTTCTCTAAATTTGTCTCCTTTCACCTCCTTTCCTGCTCTCTAGCAATGTTCTGTTGTCTGCTTTCAATTCCACTCTCTGCCCCCACCCCCCTCACCTCCTTTGCCCCCTCCTCTGGGCTCCTGACTCTTTCTGCAGCCTTTCTACTGCTACTCCTTGGCTCCTCCTTACTGCTGTCTTTCTGCCACACCCCTGATCTTCTGGTAGGAAATATCTACACCTAGCCTTCTCGGACAAGGGCGAAAAATCTCGGAGGCCCGTGTGCAAGTTGCACACGTTAAAGATCCCTTGGTGGTCTAAAATCGATAAGAGTAGGCTTCGGCCGCCACCCGGGCGAAATTCAAAATTTCCTACCAACTGAAAATATTAGGTGTGTCCCGTGCGCTCATATGACCTTATGCAGTTGCGAGCGCCGTAAAACACTTTACAAAAACAAAACAAAAAATAGCTAATTCTTCCTGTTTGAAGCGCAGATTCTGTCGCAGTGCTTGCATGTCAGTGACGTAGATCGAAGCTCTGTATTTCCGCTGTTTTCCTTTCGACGTTGGCGCTTCTCAGCCTGGTTGTTTCTAAGGCTGCTCTCGAGCATTATAGTTCTTTCCTTTATCATTTTCCTCCATGTTTTCCTGTCCTCAGCTATTTCTTCCCAGATGCTGACATCTACTCCAAGCTTAGATAAGCAATGTGGAACAATGGCCAGAAGGAAATCAGAAGATTTACTATCAGACCTGCGCTTACGGCAACCTGTTCAAGACAATCACCTTTACAAATGACCACTTCCCTCTTTCTCCCTTGCAAGTTACAAAATATTGTCATGACTCTGTCCAAGGTGTTCACCTGTTTAAGACAACCACTTTTTCCCTTGACAGTTAGTGACCATCTGCCCTTTCCCCCCCCCCCCCCCCCCTCTGGGGGCAGTACCACTGAAGTGTCTTTAGGCTATTCCCAAAGGGGGGGGACATTTCTCGTTCTTATGCACAGTAGAATTGTAAATGGGCTGATTCAACTATGCCATGCTCATAACTGTGCCTGAACTACAACAGGGAACTGCTGCTTTTTCTTTCGGAACTTCCTAATCCTTACTATCGTCATTTTTCCTCTACTTCTTTTGTATGTTTGTCATACTCTTGTGACCCGCTATTTCCAGGGTGCCTTGAAAGTCAAAATAGACTCATATGATCTTACGCAGTTGCGAGCGCCATAAAACCTCTACTAAATAAATAAAAGGGACCATCTTAGAGAACGTTGACCCTATGTCAATAGGAAGAGAGCGAGCACCTGTACTGCTTCGATACTGGAATGCTTGCCTGACCGTCAAGTCTAGAGATGGAAATTATTTAAATTGAGGAACAGAGCAAAGCATTAAAATGAAAGCCACATCAGGAATATACAAGTCTGGAAATTGTTTTTGTCCCTATTTAAGAATACTAGGCTGGATTTGAAAGTTATAATTGTGTTCTGACCAAACCTATTTGAACTTTGGGTGAAGAGAGGAAAATTCGTGTAAAGTACCTTTCTCAAGGACACAACGTCGGGCCTGCAGCTCAAACTCCTGAACCCGCAACCTCACAATTTTGAGTCCTGTAGCCTAACCACTAGACCACCGACAACCTCACAATTATGAGTCCTGTAGCCTAACCACTAGACCACCGACAACCTCACAATTGTGAGTCCTGTAGCCTAACCACTAGACCACCGACAACCTCACAATTATGAGTCCTGTAGCCTAACCACTAGACCACCGACAACCTCACAATTGTGAGTCCTGTAGCCTAACCACTAGACCACTGACAACCTCACAATTATGAGTCCTGTAGCCTAACCACTAGACCACCGACAACCTCACAATTGTGAGTCCTGTAGCCTAACCACTAGACCACCGACCACCTCACAATTGTGAGTCTTGTAGCCTGACCACAATTCAATCTCGTCATCTAAGACGATATACACTGCTCATTAAATGAAACTGCTGTTTTTTTCCACTGTTGCGTTCCATTGAAAGGATCTGAACTGTCTCAATATGTGAGGCAGCGTGGTGAAATCAGGCTATCGTCAAAATAATTAAAGTGAAGAAACTGGCATTTTTCCGTTGGTTTGGGAATTTTTATCGATTTTTTTTTCTTTTGCTCAACATCTTTCATGCCCATTAATGAACACATTTATGTGTGGATTTTTTTGAAAAACGTTGATTAAAGGCATAATAGATGTAAATTTTCAGTTTCCACGGCCTCTCAAGCAAAGGAAGTAATGCAACTTATGCGGTCATTTACTCACTTATTTTACCTCTGAAACCAGGCGACCCCCACTTCCTCCAATCGCCAATGTCTTGACTTACATTCCAGATAAATGGATATTTCTTCCATCAAAAGCAAGGAAAATAGACAGGTTTTAAGAAGATACCAATAACTCAAAATGCCCCCTAAATTTACGCGCCTGATTCCACCGCGTCGTGACACATATTGCTGTGATATGTATTTCAGAATTCCATAATGCTCGAAGTCATTGTCAGAGGCCCTCAAAGCAAGTTTGAAATGGAAGGACACTTCAAGTTGCCATCTGAACCAACGGGCATTCACAAGATCAAATCATCCAAGGTAAAAGGAACATTTTTGATAATGCTTTTTTTTATGACATTTGGTCGCCTTAGAACTGTTTTGTCCAAAGTTCCCTCTTTACTTAACCCTTCCAGCCCCAAGCGCATACATTTTCAGCAGTGCTTGTACCTCCCACCGTCCCAAGAGCGTATATTCTCAGTTTCGGGGGTACCGAATTTGCGCATTTTTCGAAATTAACGAACCTAATTGAACTTTAATTTTCATTATATTTATTCATTTACCTTTAAACATTGTTATACGTTATTATCCAAACCTGATTACAAAGATACTACATCACATTTTAGAATGCATGCCTCTTTTTCCCAAATACTGCTGTATTGGCTGGGACTGGGGTTAGGGAGTGCACACAAATGGCTGGGGCTGGGGTTAGGGAGTGCACACAAATGGCTGGGACTAGGGTTAGGGAGTGCACACAAATGGCTGGGGCTGGAAGGGTTGACTACACTCTGGACAATATGTGAGGCAGCGCGGTGGAATCAGGCTCTCGTCAAAATAATCAAAGTGAAGAAACTTGCATTTTTTCCGCAAGTTTGTGAATTTTTATCAAATTTTTTTTTGTCTCAACACCTTTCAAACCCATTAAAGAACTCATTTCTGTGTGGATTTTTCTGAAAAACTTTGATTAAAGGCACAAAAAATGTAAATTTTCAGTTACCACGGACTCTTAAGCTAAGGAAATAACTAATCTTCGGTGGCCATTTTCTCACTAATTTTACCTCTGAAAACGACTCAACTCCACCTCCTTCTTTCGCAAATATCTCGACTTGTATTCAAGATAAATGCATATTTTTTTCATCAAAATAAAGACATGCGAACAAGCTTTAAGATGATACCAATTACTACATGTCCAAAAATTGAGGAGAGCCTGATTTTACCACGCTGCCTCACAATAGTTCCGAGGCGACAGTCAATCAACTTTTTCTAGTGGATTTTCCCTTGCATTCTTTTTGATGTGATAGATTCTGATTGGCTTACGGGAAGGAAACTTACCCGGTACTAAAACGGTGGTCGCAACTGCATAAGGTCGTATGAGTGTGCGATAAAAGGTTGGTTCTGTACTGTTGTGAACAGAACCAACCTTTTTTCGCACGCTCATAATAATATGACCATATTATGCAGTTGCGAGCGCCGTAAAACTCTTACTAAAACAAAAACTTATTAAAACCGAAGAATAATTTGCCACAGTGTACTGGTAATTGACTATCTTTGAGAAATCTAAGGCTAATAGTGATATTGACAGTGGTTGTGGGATGCCTTGCCAGTCCTCACAATGGTATAAATATTTTAGCGAATTAGCAAATTTTTGTCAAAGTGAAGCTTTGTTTGATAAGGAAAAACGAGAAAATGAGGGAAAGAGAAAAAGAGAGAGGGAATTCCTCTCTGAGTATTTTTCATTGAAGTCCACTGTGTGCGTTCCTTTGACTGAGTTCAAAGAGTCTACATAACAAGAGGGGCCACTCCTCTCTTTGAGCCAATTAAAAAAGTGTCCTCAAAATTCGGTGGCGCCCTCTTCGCAAACGTGCACCTTTTGCGAACAGAGTTAACCTACTTGAGTTTAAAAAATCAAGGTGAAACTACCAAGTTTTTGGATAAATTTCGGAAGAACGCTTTTTTGAAATGGTTACGCTGACAAAAAACCTGTTCCGGAGGAAGGGGTGATTGTTTTCTTCGTGCAATTTGACTTTAGAATGAAAGGCGAGAGGTCATTAAAATTTTTAAATCCCTCTAAAACTCCGCACTGAACGAACCCAAACTGCTAATGAACAGCAGTCGATCTGCGCACGCAAGGAGGTGCTATTCCTATTCTTCTTTTGGAAAAACGAAAGAGAGCTTCAAAACAGACTGCAGCGCCATCTGAAGCAAAGAGCGGACTTCCGGCGGACACTTTTTTGGCTGAGTGGCCCATCTTGTTATGTACTATCTTTGCTGAGTTTTAATAGGCTGCTGGGCTTGCAACCGAAAGGTCTTTACTTTTTCTTTACTTTTATCCACCGCTTATACCCTTTTGGGTGTTGCGGGAAGAAAGAGACGTCTCTCTGTCGCCAGCCGGAGAGCTTGGGTCAGGGGGATGCCGTGGGTGGTTAATGTTTCCCTGACTCCATCTATCCAGGTCTTTCTCGGTCGCCCTCTAGCCTTGTTGCCATCGAATTTTTTTATGTAGGCACGTTGTGCTGGATGGTGTGTTGGTAATCGCATGAGACGTCCAAACCCTTTGATTCTCCATCATTTGTGCCCACCTTTTCTCTGATTACGGTGTTTCTAATTTTGTCTCGAAAGGTCATGGGGTCAATCCATTACCCTGTGCCCTTGGGAAAGGCACATTACATAAATTTTCCGTCTCTTCACCCCGATGGGAATGCTATAGAATGGCTATAGACAAGGAAAACTTGCGTCAGTTTGTTCGATGTTTGAGTGCTTGATCAGTTTCTTGTACTGTACGCATCCAGGGAAGCTGGGAATGTTTTGATTCGTTCAGGGCTATCCCCACGGTTTTACGAAAAAAAAAATTATGAAATTATGCAAACTGAGCCCAAAAATGTGAAATTGTGCGATTCTGTTAATTTTAACAAAGAATGATGAAGGAAAATAATCAGAAATTATGCAAAAAATGATCAAACTTTGTTAAATTATGTGGGGTGCACAAAACCACGGGGACAGGTTCGGGGGTTTGCTGGGGTAATGATAGCTGTGAAGTGCATAGAGCTTGCTGGAGAGCATGGATGTGCGTTATAGAAATGTAATTTTGGATTATTATAATAATACAAACTTATGAATTTCTTTTTCCTTAGGGACATATGAACATCGTTTTTGTGGGCCTAGTGGACGGGAACGTCCATACTATCTGCAACTTTCTGAAGAAGTCTGTCACCACGATTGAAACGGTGGAGGTACAGAAGGGTATCTCCATCACCTCTATGTGTTCTGTCAGCGACTCTGTGCTTGCCGTCGCCTGTGGGAAAAGAGTGACCGTCTTAGATATTCTGATTCGACCGGAAGACGATAAATGCAACCCACCAGAGTTTCAAGTGACTCGTTCTGTCGATCTCACTCCTCCTCCGTATTCTTCGTTGACAATTGCTCATCTGGTGTGTGATGGCCGCGGAAGACTTTGGTGTAGCTTCAAAGACAGTTCTGTGCTGTTTGAGCTAAATCTGGAACACTTAGGAGTTGTCGGCTCCTACAAGCTATTGTGGGACCCCAAAGACGATAAAGCTACGTTAGCCCTGGCAACTGAGAAAACACGCCAGGCTTCATCCGTCAGTGACGAGAGAGGCCTTCTCCCTAAGTCTAGATTGTGGGACACCATGGAAGATAATGTTTTCAAAGAACACGATAGCTCCTCTGTGTCTGAATGTGGCGGGTTGACTAGTCGCGAATCTGAGATTGTCAGTACTGCAGGGAAAAGTCGATCTTTACCACGAGATGCTTGTGTGCCGTCCCATGATAGGGAAAACAGAAATCTGTCAGATGGCTGTCAGTCCAATAGATGTATTAAGGAAGAAGAGAATGAGCACTATCATGAGGTTTATCATCTTGAAAGTGACGGGCCAATTTTGATTCAGGGTCTGGATCCGAGTAGAGAAGGTCCACCTCCCATTCCTCCAAGGACACAGCTTCGAAGACGGTCAGCGATAAAACAGACTCCTAATAATGCCTCTCTAGAGGTCCCGGCTTCTCTCAATGATGATTCAAAGCAACGGTCAAGGAGTGTGCCTGGCCTTCTCACTGTGGTGAGGCCGCCGCCTCTCATTCCAAGGAAGAAAAACAACAAAGAGCAGGACTGCTCCATCACCAGTTTACTCGTCTCTAAAGACACTCTCTTACTGGGAACAGAATCCGGCAGCGTATGTGTGCTGAGTCTCGCTGACAACGTCTGTCAGCTTATGCCGTGTCCATGCGCTCTCCTGAGACACCGATACAAGCCGGAGGAAGCGATCCAAAGGGGGAGGTCGCCAAGTTCCGTCAGTAACGTGGAGATGAGCCACTCTGGCACTACCTCAGCTCCTGGCGTCATATCCTCGCTGGTTTTGGCTCACGACAAAGTTGTGTCGCTCCACAAAATGCAAGCCGCACCAGAACTGAGGCTGAGGCCCCCCCCTCGAGCCAGGTCGAGATTGTCGGGTTCTGAGAACAGAAGTGGCAGCGTGTTTGATGAGCACACTTTAGACAAAGCATTAGACGAAGGACTAGAGAATGGTTGGGCAGAGTCGAGCCAGAATTATGACAGTTTGAGCCAAAATGTTAGTGGCGCCAGGGCCAGAAGTGGAACTGGCGTCTCGCTGTCGCCTTCTATGTCGTCTTGGTCGTCTCAGCTGTCAGTGGCAGACGCCAACTCTCCGGGCAGAGTGGCAGACTTGGCTGTGTGGGACAACATTTCCTCCTCGAACATGGATGATATTGTGTCTTATGCTGAGGGCCTCGAGTGATGGAATTTTCTTATGACAAATTAATCTAATCCTGAGTTTGGGAAAATTCTGGTTTTGTTTATCTTTTTATATGAGTTTTGTTATTTTACTTTTTCGTAGGTAGTTGTCACTGACAATGTTTGAGAACGAGGAAGAAAAAGAAGACGAGAATTGACAATGTTGTCTGTGAATATGCTTGTATTTTCCTGTATAGCCCACTCATGAGTCTGCTGCCTGCCCACTATGTGACTATCCCTCAGAGACAGTGGAACATCATCTGTTTTTCTGTAGAAAACTAACTGATTTTAGGGGATGTTTTCTTCCCAAGCTACCCCACACATCTAACTGCCTCTACTCCTCAAGACAACAGTTAGAACAAACATGCAACATTTCTCTAGAAATCTTAATAATAAGTAAGCCAATTGCCCATTTGCTCACTTTCCAATTATGCACCACCTTGTCTGCAAACCACGCGACGCCACTGATCAGGGATGAACTGTATCAGAATATCTCCCGAGTTCCAGATTTTTTTCCCCTTCAGGAAAAACCAAATCCAAAATATTCATGTTTTATATTTTTGTATAATTCAAATTTGGCAGCACTGTGCTCTATGAGAAAAGCTGAGACCCACTCACGCTTTTACTTACTTTACTTTACTTTTCCGATCCAGCGACCATTTGGGTTCTAGCCCTTCGGTCTGTCGATATGGTAAAGAATTTACAGTTTACCCAGGATTTTCAAAAGAACTTTGTATGTGTGTGCCCGCTGTGAGAATGAATAAATCCATTCTACCGGACAGGCTTTTGATATATATATATATATATATAGAATGTCAAGGTCAACACGTAGGTCAAGACATGCTGGTTCCTCAGCCAGACTGAAGTAAGCCTACATGTGAAGAGCGGTTTTTCCAAAACTCAATAAGTCGATTTTGACAAACGCCTGGTTTCACCACAACGCCACACACATAATATGTGAGGCAGCGTGGTGGAATCAGGGTCTCGTCAATTTTGAAGCATGTAGAGTTATTGGTATCATCCTAAAGCTTGTTCACTTGTCTTTATTTGGATGAAAAAAATATTCATTTATCTTGAATACAAGTCGAGATATTTGCAAATAAAGGAGGTGAGGGTCACCTGTTTTTAGAGGTAAAATTAATGAGAAAATGGCCACCAAAGAATAGTTATTTCTTTAGATTAAGAGTCCGTGGTAACTGAAAATGTACATTTTTTGTGAATTTAATCGTTTTTCAGAAAAATCCACACAGAAATGAGTTCTTTAATGGGCATGAAAGGTGTTCAGCCAAAATACGAAAATTTGATAAAAATTCACAAACCTGCGGAAAAATGCAAGTTTCTTCACTTTGATTATTTTTGACAATCGCCTGATTCCACCACGCTGCCTCACATATGTAGTCTGAAACAGCCATTTTCACTGCTCACTGCTGAAAGTTCCGTATCCCGGACTCTAGCATTGTTAAAATCTAACTTTACTTTACTTTTCCGATCCAGCGGCCATTTGGGTTCTAGCCCTTCGGTCTGTCGATATGGCAAAGAATTTACAGGTTTTTAATCAGCTGTGCTTTGTATTAAAATCTAAATCATTATATACTCATGTGCACGTAATAATACATAAATGGGTCATGTTTATATTATAAACGTGTGAGGCATCGTGGTGAAATCAGACACTTGTCAAACTTGACTTATTGAGTTTTGGACAACCGCGATTCATGTATGTGCAGCCCTTTTGGAGATCCTTTCCCCAACAGGGTATTCTAACGGGTATGGGGAAATACACGGTATATTTACACGTATACCGTGTATTTACTGCCAGCTCCTCTCTATGCGGTATTTACACGTATACCGTGTATTTGCAGTCAGGGTATTCTAATAATACTAAAGTTGTTTGAGGTGATTTTGCCGCTCGTTACCCATTTAGCTCTGCCTTTTTAGATGAATGTTGAAATGCAAATCCCACATTTTGAATGCTTTGTTATGTTGAAAAGGTTGATTTCCGTACTTACAGTAGCGGTTTGACTTAGGGAAGAAATGTACATGTGCTTAGTTCACTTTGTTTTGGGTTGGGGGTTTTTTTTAGGGTAGCGATATTTCCACGGCATGCTGTCTGAACATCGGAAGTGATACCTATACGGTATGCCGTCTTGAGTCTAAAGATCGGAATTGATATTTCGACGGCATAGGCTCTGCTTGAAGTGTATCAATGCAAGAATTGTGTTTGTTTTCCAGGCGACGAGTCGGGTGATCATACCTACCCGACCCGACCCGACCCCATCCACAAATGGGCACCCTACTGTTGGAAAAAAACAACTCTCTTCTCTCCATTTTGCTTGCACAAAATAAATTGTGCATCTCTCACTCTCGTTACAATCACACAAAACATTTCATCATTGTCCATAATGCACAAAATGATAGCAAAGGATAAACATTGTAAACTAAACATACAGGTTTCTTAAATTGTATCTATAGTATAATAATGCGTTACTTATGGAAAGAGATTATAGGCTTAATTATAAATAGTCCGGATGTTCTGATTGGCTGAATTTATGTGCCGTGGAATTATCACTTCCGATTTTTCTACGGCAGGATATCCACTTCCTTTTTTTTAATCGTTTACAGATTCCAAAGAATCATGTGTCGTCGTCTACCTTGAGCTTAGAAAAATGGAGTATTGAAGAAGTTTCAACAATCATGTGTTGTGTTGATAGAGAAAGGCGATGTGGTGTTTCAGTTTCGGGTGAAAGTCTTTATCATTATGCTGGGGTGGTTGATGGGATGCTGGAGTTTTCACTTGGCGAAAAGGGACAGAAATACATGTAATTAAATAATAAATTCATGATAATTGCATTTGTGTAATGCTTATCCATGTTCTGCATGCAGCATGCTCTGTGTTCTTTACAATATTATTATTCTTTGAGATACAGAATTTTCAGAGTATAGGATACATTAACCCTATCCGAACGTCGTGTTTTACTATCATATCCATACGACGTGGGGAACTCTGTGCCACCACTTAACCCTATCCGTAGGTCGTGTTTTACTATCATATCCATACGATGTTGGGAACTCTGTGCCACCACTTTCCAAAGAGGAAATTTACACGTTAATCCGATCCGTATCCTTTGCATAGCAGTTGGTCAAAATAATTTTTTGAGAAATGCTGAAAGTTTCAAAGAGATCAGTGTACTAAAAGTATTCTAAAATGTGAAGAATACAACCCCTGGGGTACAAAATGACCCCAGGGTGAACGGATAGGGTTAATAAATAAATCATTGCATCTGTATAATGCATATATCCATGTTTTGCAGCATAGTCTGTTCGCTTTACAATATTATTATTCTTTGAGATATATAGAATTTTCAGAGTTGTTGTTGTTGTTGTTGTTGTTATTGATCCAGCAACAGCTGGGCTCTCGCCCTTCTGTCCAATGCCATGTAGTGATAAGTGCGGGTTTGCTGCAGTTGCTGTAATGTTCCATAGAGTGTGTTGAAATTTTCAGAGTATAGGACGATACATGAATGTATTTTTATTGGATTATATACACTAGATAATGAGAGATTTTATATAGGGTATTTCAAAGTTAGTGTTGAAAGAATCAAGAACTGGCTGACAAAGTATAGGCTAACCATACCCTGGCATGAACTATACTTACAGAAATATAAAGCCATTCTAAAGAATGCTGAAAGGGAAACGTTATCTTGTCAAATGTATCAGTGCATGCAGCTCTTTTGTTCATAGATATTCTTTTTGGTTTTTGGTTTTTGTTTTTGTTTTGTTTTTTTGTTTTTTTTCGGCTGTAGGTTTGTTTAAGGGGGAGGGGGAGTAGGTACTCATCTATGTATTTGTGTCTTGTTTGTTGGTTTGTTTTTGTAAAGTGTTTTACGGCGCTCGCAACTGCACAAGGTCATATGAGCGCGCAGGACACACCTAATATTTTCAGTTGGTAGGAAATTTACTTTAAGAGATCAAATCTTTTGATTCATTCAAATGTCAGCTGAAGTCGTTTCTGATTTTAAATTAATAAGATGAATATTTAGAGTGATTTTCTTTATATTCAGAACTCAACGTTTTATGTTACTGTTGTACGTTGTACTGTATTGTAAAGCGCTCAGAGCCTGTGTACTTTAATCGGGATTGAGCGCTATATAAATGTCATTTATTATTATCATTATTATTTTGTCTATAGTTTTAGTTGGAATGTGTTGACATTTTCAACGCTAATAGGCCGTGTAAATGCCAAGGATTAAAAGTGTTTCTGGTGAGAAACATACCAAGAAAAGGAGGGGCAATTAGGACGATAGATGTCCGACTGGGAAGGAATAAGCATAATATATTGACTGCTTAACCCTATCCTTACGTCGTGTTTTACTATCGTATCCATACGACGTGAGGAACTCTGTGCCACCACTTAACCCTATCCTTACGTCGTGTTTTACTATCGTATCCATACGACGTGGGGAACTCTGTGCCACCACTTAACCCTATCCATACGTCGTGTTTTACTATCGTATCCATACGACGTGGGGAACTCTGGGCCACCACTTAACTCTATCCGTACGTCGTGTTTTACTATCGTATCCATACGACCGTGGGGAACTCTGTGCCACCACTTAACCCTATCCTTACGTCGTGTTTTACTATCGTATCCATACGAAGTGGGGAACTCTGGGCCACCACTTAACTCTATCCGTACGTCGTGTTTTACTATCGTATCCATACGACCGTGGGGAACTCTGTGCCACCACTTAACCCTATCCTTACGTCGTGTTTTACTATCGTATCCATACAAAGTGGGGAACTCTGGGCCACCACTTAACTCTATCCGTACGTCGTGTTTTACTATCGTATCCATACGACCGTGGGGAACTCTGTGCCACCACTTAACCCTATCCTTACGTCGTGTTTTACTATCGTATCCATACGACCGTGGGGAACTCTGTGCCACCACTTAACCCTATCCTTACGTCGTGTTTTACTATCGTATCCATACGACCGTGGGGAACTCTTTGCCACCACTTTCCAAAGAGGAAATTTACTCATTAATCCGACACGTACGCTTTGCATAGCAGTCTGTCAAAATGATTTTTTGAGAAATACTGAAAGTTTCAAAGAGATCTTCGCACTAGAAGTATTCTAAAATGTGAAGAATACAACCCCGGGGGGTGCAAAATGACCCCAGGGCGTACGGATGGGGTTAAACTTCTTCACGGGTGCCTTATGTTGAATTTAATTGATGATCTAGTGATAATGTGCGATTGCTCTTTACACTTAAGCAATTTTGTTTTGATTTACTAATATTTTGTGAACTGCCGGTACATACAGTAGTTTTCATGACACCCTTCCAACTTACTTTAACTGTACTGTACTAAGATTTATGCTGTTTAAGGCCTACATTTAGATAGGAGAGGCTTCCAAGTTTATTTGCTATTTTTACTTTTGAGATTTATGCCAATAGATATAACTTACTGTAATGTTAAATGTTGCCCGAGTTACATTCCTATTCCAATGTTCTGCCATCTGTTACTTACAGGCTTGTTATCTTTGTTCGTACATGCTCCCTCACATGCACTCTCACACACACACATACACACACACACACACACACACACACACACACACACACACACTCTCACACACACACACACAAATACACACACACACACACACATGCATGTACATTCCAATGTTCTGCCATCTGTTACTTACAGGCTTGTTATCTTTGTTCGTTCATGCTCCCTCACATGCACACTCTCTCTCTCTCTCACACACACACACACACACACACACACACACACACACACACACACACACACACACACACACACACACACAGGCTTGTTATCTTTGTTCGTACATGCTCCCTCACATGCAAACTCTCACACACACACTCACACACACACACACACACACACACACACACACACACACACACACACACACATACACACACACATACATAATATATATATATATATATATATATATATATATATATATAATATATATAATATATACACACAGCACACACATTTTTACATTTTTGTTGCATGTGTTTTGCCAGAAGAGAGTATCTTTATGTGACCCACCTGGTGAGTAAATAAATTAGATCTACTCATTTTTCAAGCAACGGCGATGACAGACGTACACATATATATAGGTATACATGTATTATGTTCTTCCATTACCTCCCAAGAACCAGTATTGAATTTATGAGATTTTATACTGGGGTGTTTTTTTTTGCATATGTATTATTATTAAGTAAGTCAGAATAAAAAATGATGACATCTCTTGCCATGTTTATAGTTTATTCAGTCTTTTTTTTTGGTGCGAGTTGTGCGGATTTTACCGCAGTGTTTTTCTTTCGCATTTTAGTTTTTAGTTTTAGTTTTAGTAGGAGTTTTACGGCACTTGCAGCTTGACTCCACTATTATTGGATTAATAAACCTTGACGAAAAAGAGTATTTCGAAGAAATATGTATGTTTTTTAAGTGGTGCTATTCAAATTTTCTAAAGGTGAACCTCTCAAAAACAAAGGAAATGATTTTTTTTTTTTAGAAGAGAAAAACCAACAATCCCACCTTTCGTAATTGAACAAGAAACAATTGAAATTACAGACTTGCAAGAAGAGGATTCAAGTTTTCTTGAAAAAGTGTCTAAGAAAGTTATTGAGTATCAGATGGACAGACAGGGTCACCAACGAGGAAGTGTTAAGGAAAACAAGACAGATCCCAGTCAGAGACGAGGTAGGAAGAAGGCGGTGGCGATGGATTGGACATACTCTCAGGAAGTCAGGCAGCTGCATAACAAAGAAAGTGTTGGATTAGACGCCACAGGGTAAAAGATCAGGGGAAGACCGCGTGAAACCTGGAGAAGAATCACAGAAATCGATGTACAGAAAAGTGGGAAGACGTGGAATAACATCAAGAGGCTAGCCCAGGATAGAGAAAGGTGGAAAGTGTTTATCTGTGGCCTATACCATGGTTTTTTTATTAGTTTTAGTAAGAGTTTTACGGCATTTGCAACACAATAAGGTCGTATTAAGTGCCAAAGATTAGGGGTATTACAAGAGAGTAACAAACATACAAAAGAAGGAGGAGAGATCAGGACGATAGATGTTTGATAGGAAAGAAGGAGCAAACCATAACAGAGCACCCGCTAATCCAGAGGCTATACCCTGGTGCAGGGTGAGAAAGGCAGTGATGATGATGAGAGGGTAAACCATGGAACCTGGTGCTCACGGCAAAGGTAATAAGTGGGTGCTACTCAGTGGCGACCGGGGATGTCTACCTCAGTTTAGAATTCAATAACTCTTGTTTGTTTTAGTAGAGGTTTTACGGCGCTCGCAACTGCATAGGGTCATATGAGTATGAGCGCCAAGGAATGGAGGTCAACAGAGAAGTCCTTACAGGGAATCGGGCTTACTCTGCTCACCTCTCTAGCTTCAACAGTACAAAGTCTGCTTCGACTATCAGGGCACTCCAGAAACAGCAGTTCACAAGAGAGTGATATCTTCAAATCTGCGAGAGACACCCCCCCCCCAAAAAAAAAAACCCAGCAAAAAACAACAACAAAAACAACAAATAGACAAACAACCCAAATCAGATTTTAAAAGAAAGTGACAGGTTTAAAAAAATGAAGAGTGAAAGATAAATGGGTGGACACATTCAAATCTTAGTAACATGTTTTTATTCAATTAATTCTAAAATCTAATTGCTTACTAATGGTTACTTTTCAACACAGCAAATCAGAGAAACAGTTCAAGAGGCTGGCAAGTAAAGAATACAAATAAATAAACAAGTTTTCATTCTGATTGACGTGTCAAATTTAAAAAACCAAGAAAACGGCCAGTCATCAAAACTAGAGATGGGATGATAAAGCTGTTTTGTTCATGATAAAGCTGTTTTGTCCAGTGAGAGAGAGAGAAACCAGTGTTTGATTCTGTCCCCTCGGTTTTATGCAAAAAAAATTCTGAAATTATGCAAACAGAGCCCAAAAATGTGAAATTATGCGATTCTGTTAATGTTAACAAAGAATAATAACGGAAAATAATCAGAAATTATGTTTAAAAAAATGATCAAATTTTGCTAAATTATGCGGGGTGCATAAAACCACGGGGACAGAATGATTTACCAGAGCTACACAACTAAGCTAAACAGAAACCTCAGTGCAAACAGACATGTGGGGCATCATGGGGAAATCAGGCGCTCGTCAAAATAATAAAATCGAAGAAAAAGGCATTTTTCTGCCAGTTTAACCGTTTTTATTGAATTTTTGTTTTTTGGCTCAACACCATTTATATCCATATAAAAACATATTTCTATACATGTGAATTTGCCTGAAAACGTTGATTAAAATTAAAAGCACAAAATATGTAATTTTTCGGTTTTCAAGGACTCCCAAGCTATTGAAGTAACCGAAGTTTGGCGACCTTTCTCTCGGTAATTTCACCACTGAAACCAGGCGACCCCACCTCCTTCAATCACAAATATCTCAACTTCCATTCAAATAAACGGGTGGGTTTTTTTATTATTGAAAGCAGAAGAAATGAATAAGCTTTTGGATGATACCAGTAACGCCAGATACCCAAAAACTGACGAGCGCCTGATTCCACCGTGTCGGGACATGTTATATATCAAAACCACACGGGAATGACAGAGTTAATCACCTGGCACCTATCCATCTCACACATATGATCTTGCATAAAAAACAAAAAAAGACCTACTGATAGATAACATTCGAAAAGCGCACATCCCTGCTCAACAGCAAGCTCTATGCGCTTCACAATCTATACCATTACCCCAGCAGACCTGAGAGCATTCTGAAACAACCTCAATTTCCTGGGAAGCATACAGTGCAAGCAGCCATTTATAGGCGCTAAAACACAAACATACTGACAAGATCTTTTGCTGTCTATGGCAGGGTACCCCTTCCCACCTGGGTGAAGTGAGGAAATTTCGTGTAAAGTGCCTTTTCCAAGGACACAACATCGGGCCCGCGGTTCGAACTCCTGAACCCCGCTACCTCACGATTACGAGTCCGGTAATTACAAACAAACAACAAACCCCCCCCCCCCCCTCCTTTCATGGTACAAGGCCTGGCACATCTGAGATTCCAGCGGGCAAATCTTTTATATTTTTGTTACACTATAACCATACAGAACAGCTGATTCTTTTCTTGAGTTGGAGAGAAATTTCAAGTTCACAGCCATCTCAATGTTCATCCATATTGAAAATGAAAAGTTATTCTGAAGCCAACCTAAGTCACTTATTACTTCAACAACCTGGTTCTGCACTTGTTCATAGCATCCACATCATCCACATCATCCACAGCATCCACATCATCCACATCATCCACAGCATCCACATCATCCACATCATCCACAGCATCCACATCATCCACATCATCCACATCATCCACATCCTAATCTCCTAAATTGAGAATCAAGTATTCTATTTGCAGAGAGATAAACAAATAACGCTCGCTGAGGGTTTACAAAAACGTTGACAGTGTCATGGGAGCTAAAGGGAACAAAAACCCTGAGATTGCTAGGACAACATAAACACACAAATATGTGGGAGCTATGGAGATTACACACGTATAACAGATCCATTTAACTAGCACAACATCACTTCTCAGGAACATCAAAAGACAATTTCTCTCATTGTATACTGTCGTACTGGGCAAATAATGGAAGAAAGAAGCCAAAGATTACTTGCGGTGTAAAATTGCGTCATACAGTGTAATCTTTTTCTCACTGCAAGCAAAAATACGCCACTCTACATTGTTAGGAAGTAAAAACACATTACAGGGGAGGAACCCACTTATTATACTGACATCTGTGGGACTGCCAGATTTTCTTCAGTTTAGCTGGGTTTTAACACCTACCTGTCCCCGTGATTTTATCCACCCTGCATAATTTCGCAAAATTCGATCTTTTTTTGCATAATTTCTGATTATTTTCTTTATCATTCTTTGTTAAAATTAACAGAATCGCATAATTTCACATATTTTGGGCTCATTTTGCATAATTTCAAAATTTTTCTTGAATAAAACGACGGGGACAGACCTACAACACCGGCCTCACACTTGGCTTTCAGTTCCCCAGGACCAGAGCTGCCGCCAGCTTTCTGACAGGCCAGATATGAGGTACACTCGTCTAAAGGGAATATCTCAGCCCCTAGTCAAGTTATAGACATGAAACTTCACTAAACTATTTAGAATGTGCACCCCTATGTTATGGTGAGCCTTCGCGAGTACACTCGTCCGGGGTCCCGTAGGTGTTAATTAAAGAGGCCACTAAATTGGCAGGGAAAAAAAATGCTGTTTTCGGAATAGCCGTGTTCGGTTAAAGCAGACTCCACAGTATGTTGGAGAGGGAAGTAAAGTGAACATTCTAAATATGGTCACTGATTAAGCAACTAACCAATAATGCAATGCAACAGACAAAGTTGACTCATAGAACCTCATTAAAAACATTAAATATTTTTCTTTGGAATTTCAGGTATTTTTTTTAAATGCATGAGTAAAAGCGGGAAATTTTGGACCTTTAAGATCTGAATTGTGCAGTGTTCTGTGCACAGAAAGTTTTTGTTTTTTTCTTAAGCATGAGCAAAATTCCAAACAAATTATGTAGATAGCTGATCTATTCTTGGCAATGATGAGCTCATTATTTGTAGCAGTCGGCACATTTATGCAGAGGGAAATTAAAACAAACCAAACATTGTCATGTGAAGCCTGCCATTTCATATATGTATATGAAAACAATAACAGAAATTAGATTTGTAAAGTAAAATGAGAAAGAGGGCAGCACTCTAACCAAAACAAAATAAAAATAATATTGCACAAGACTGAAAAACAAAGTTTACATACAGTCGAACCCGCTTTAATGACCAACTGTCCCAGACAATCGCCTGCTGTACAAATGACTACTTCCCACTCCCCCTATTTTTTTTCTTTATCATTATTATGACACTGTCACAAAGGACAACTTCTCTAAGAGGATCATTTTTTTCCTATGACAATGGGAGGTCGTTTTAAACAGTTTAGTTTTCGTTTTAATAGATTTTTTTTATAGTAGAGGGTTTTACGGCGCTCGCAACTGCATAAGGTCATATGAGCACCAAGGGGTGGGTGTCAACAGAGAAGTCTTTACAGGGAATCAGACTTAGACTGCTCACCTCTCTAGCTTCAACAGCACAAGGTCTGCTTCAACTATCAGGCACCTCAAAATAGCAGGTCACAAGAGAGTGACAAACATACAAAAGAAGTAGAGGAAAATGACGATAGTAAGGACTAGGAAAGAAAAAGCAGCAGTTCCCTGTTGCAGTTCAGGCACAGTTATGTGCATGACATTGTTAGATCAGCCCATTTACAATTCTACTGTGCACTAGAACGAGAAAATGTCCCCCCTTTGGGAATGGCTAAAAGACACTTCAGTCAGTAGCACCGCCCCGGGGGGTGATCATAAATGGGAAAGTCGTTTTCAACAGGTTCGACAGTACTTTACACAACCATCAGGAATCAAGGGTCATGATCCTGTAATCTACAGGGCACACAAATAAAACAACTTAAATAAATGCATTTATATAGCGCATACCCGTGTTCTAGAGCAAACTCTGTGCGCTTTACAACTATTATCACCCCTGCCGACCCTAGAACTGTCCCCGCAGTTTTATACACACAAATATTATAAAATTAAGCAAACTGAGCTCAAAAAAGATAAAGTATGTGATTCTGTTAATGTTAACAAAGAATGGTAAAGGAAAATACTCAGAAATTGTGCAAAAAATGATCAAATTTTGCTAAATTATGCGGAGTGCATAAAACCTCTGGGACAGCTAGAACACTTACAAGATTCTCACCTAACAGATGCAAACAACCAACAAAGTCACCAAACACCAGTAAACAAACAAGATCTTTCACCATCTGTAATTGGGTACGCATTCTCCCCTTGGTGAAATGAAAACAAATTTGCGTAAAGTGCCTTTCCCAAGTTCAGTTCGAACTATGACCTTTTTGGTACAAGCCCGACAGTATAACCACTAAACTGACACCACAGATATCATTTTGTCGCTTTTAAGGACAAGGGGGCTATCCCGAAAAATGCAGTTTTGAGAAAATCGAAGGTAAAGTTTTTGGGCCCTTGTTCAGTTTCTTTAAAAATACAATGAGAGTTTTCTTTACAATCAAACAATTATATAAACACCAATAAAACCAAACTTCTCCTATTGGTAGGACAATGTTCACTTTTGGTGTAGGTCAAGATTTCTGGAAACCCACGAAATCTGGGTTCGCCCGCTTGCCCTTAAAAGCGACCATTTGTGAAATCACAAAAAACTATAAAAACAAAAACTCGCAAAACCACCATGTGAACTACTGCAGATTGTCTTCAAAATGGAAACAGCTCTCCAGCTCTAACCACAGAATCACCAAACACTGGCAAAAAATAAAGACAAGCGTGCTTCAAAGAAATGAATATGAGCAGAAGCATAAATTATTCATCAGTCCTACTTTTGACCCAGCAATGTCTTGCACACAATACTTTAATAACACAGCATCGAGCAAATCACAGAACAGAAGGGGATTGGCAAGTGTAAACTTAAATATTGCCAAAACTTGATATCCTTTGGTCCTTCAACTACTTCAAAATATTGCACGTTTTTTAACAAAAAAAACAAAACAACACAAAGCAACAAACCCCTGGGGCAACAAATTCTCATTTCAAGTCCTGATGAACCAGTCACTTGTCAAGTCCTGATGAATCAGTCACTTGTCCAACACAACAAATTCTCATTTCAAGTCCTGATGAACCAGTTACTTGTCCAACACAACAGATTCTCATTTCAAGTCCTGATGAACCAGTCACTTGTCAAGTCCTGATGAACCAGTCACTTGTCCAACACAACAAATTCTCATTTCAAGTCCTGATGAATCAGTCACTTGTCAAGTCCTGATGAACCAGTCACTTGTCAAGTCCTGATGAACCAGTCACTTGTCCAACACAACAAATTCTCATTTCAAGTCCTGATGAATCAGTCACTTGTCAAGTCCTGATGAACCAGTCACTTGTCAAGTCCTGATGAACCAGTCACTTGTCAAGTCCTGATGAACCAGTCACTTGTCCAACACAACAAATTCTCATTTCAAGTCCTGATGAACCAGTTACTTGTCCAACACAACAGATTCTCATTTCAAGTCCTGATGAACCAGTCACTTGTCAAGTCCTGATGAATCAGTCACTTGTCCAACACAACAAATTCTCATTTCAAGTCCTGATGAATCAGTCACTTGTCAAGTCCTGATGAACCAGTCACTTGTCAAGTCCTGATGAACCAGTCACTTGTCAAGTCCTGATGAACCAGTCACTTGTCAAGTCTTGATGAACCAGTCACTTGTCAAGTCTTGATGAACCAGTCACTTGTCCAACACAACAGAAACGTTGCAGATCTAACAACTTAAGGATGGCTGAGAGCAAGAAGTTTTTTGTTTTAGCGGGGGTTTTAAAGCCCTTGCAACACAATAAGGTCATATGAGCGCCAGAAGATTAGAGGTGTTACAAGAGAGTAACAAACACAAAAAAGAAGGAGGAGAGATAAGGACGATGGATGTTTGATAGGAAAGAAGGAGCAAACCACACCAGAGCACCTGCTAACCACCCACGCGCAACAAGTGACTACATCCACTTGTCACAGTTTCGACAAAAACGAATTTGAAATTTTCACGATATATTGAAACCTCTACGACATTGTAAAAAAAGAAACGTTAATATCTCTCTATACCGAACTAAAATAGATATTTACAGAGGAAAAAGAGTGGCTCAGAATCTTGGACCAAAAGTGAACATAGTCACTTCTTGCACTCAGCCATCCATGTAATACATAAACAAAATGGAATTCATTTAACAGATATAATAATATATAAACAAAATGGAATTAATTTAACAGATATAATATAAACAAAATGGAATTAATTTAACAGATACAATATAAACAAAATGGAATTAATTTAACAGATATATAATAATATATAAATAAAATGGAATCAATTTAACAGATATAATAATATATAAACAAAATGGAATTCATTTTCACAGATATAATATACTAGCTGGGCCCCCTTTCGATGAAAGGAATAATCGGTTCTTTAATACAAGCTGAAAGTCATTGGCCTACTATATTTACACTCTACTGGAATGGGGAAATAAATATTGAGAGGTGCAAAAAATGAGGTCTAGATCTATACTCTCAAAACAAAATGCGCCTGGCGAAATATCACTTTCGGATTTTCTAAAATTACAGAGACAGAAGCGTCGGCCTACTAAAGCGATCTGAGAAATAAAAAAATTTAGCTTTTTGCAGCAAAACTGTCTCAAAACTGAAAAAACCAAGGGCGCCATGCTCTGGAGAATATTTTACAGAATTTTTTGGCCAAAACGGCATGTCGATCGATGCAGCCGTTAAACAGCCTTTTGAATAGCAACATTCGGCCACCACAAATAGATAACATATAAACAAAATGGAATTAATTTAACAGATATATAATAATGGAATATCTTTCTCCGTTGAGAGCAGAAGACAACCTAGTGACCAAATCATCACATTCAGCTTTCAGACTAAAACATACTACGCAGGTTAGATCAATTCTTCCAAGACAATTACAGAATTTAAGATCTGTAAATCACATTCTGACTGACCATCAAAAATGTCTAAGTTCCGTATTGTGAGACGAACATTTCTTTAACACTTTGCCGTCACAAAGCACATATAGCTGTCCCCGTGGTTTTATGCACCCCGTATAATTTAGCAAAATTTGATCCATTTTTGCATAATTTCTTATTATTTTTCTGTATTTATCATTCTTTGTTAAAATTAACAGAATCGCATAATTTCCCATTTTTGGGCTCAGTTTGCATAATTTCAGAATTTTTCTTTGCATAAAACCACGGGGACAGTCGTACAGATGGTAGGCAGCCTTGAGGAGTGGGCGACCCACCCAAACAAAAACACTCAACCAAAGGCCAAAACAGGGATATCTTTCACTTAAAAGCATACACAAATTACAAAAATAGAAACTATTTTTTGAAAGGGTAAAGGATGACAGGGCATACAATGGTTCCCCCATGCCTAAGTTGCACCGACGAGGTGAGACGTATAATCATACACAAATGTGATGCAGCGTGGTGAAATCAGGCGCTCGTCAAAATAATGAAAGACAAGAAATTGGCATTTTTCAGCAGATTAAAGAACGCATTTCTGTATGGATTTTATGGAAAAACGCTGATTAAAGGCAGAGACCATACAAATTTTCAGTTTCCACGGACTCTCAAGCTAAGGAAATAACTCAACTTTAGTGACCATTTTCTCACTAATTTTACATCTGAAACCAGGTGACCCCCACCTCCTTCAATCGTCAATAGCTTGACTTGTATCAAAGATAAAAGGATACTTTTTTTATCAAAAGCAAGGCAAATGGACAGGCTTTAAGATGATACCAATAACTCCAAATGTCCCAAAATTGACGAGCGCCTGATTCCATCGCACCGTGACACAAATAAATAAATAAAGAGACAAGAGGAAAAAACAGCAGTAAAAAAATCTGCTGAGTCGTTTAAAAAATAACAAATTATTATCATATACAAACGATGCCTCATCAGATCATGCAAAATGTAGAAAAATATTGATGCAATTTTTGCGTGTAAACTCCTCTAAATAAAAGAACAAAAAACACAAAGAACAGAACAGCCATACTATGACACAATTCTATACTGAGGGCAAAGGCAGAATTAGGAGGAGTAACTGCAGCACATGCTCAAGATCTCTCATGAGGCTGTAAACATACACACACACATGTACACACACATACACATACACGCACATACACCACACACACACACATACGCACACACATACATACACACAAAAACATACAACAAACACACACACGTACACACATACATACACACACCACACATACACATACACATACACACACACACATTCTCTTTATCCAAATGGAAAGAATACCTAATAATCTAAAAGAAGCAAAGAAATGTCATGTGACCATTACTACACTTACATACTGTAGGCCTATAGTGGCATTTCTTTCTCCTTGATAAATGGTCGCTTTTAAGCACAAGGGGGCTATCCCGAAAAATGCTGTTTAGAGAAAATCGAAGGTAAAGTTTTTGCCCCTTGTTCAGTTTCTTTAAAAAACAAGGAGAGTTTTCTCTATAACCAAACAAAATATACACACCAATGAAACCAAACTTCCCCAATAGGTAGGGCAATGTCCACTTTTGGAGTAGGTCAAGATTTCTGGAAACAATCTAAATCTGGGTTAGCCCGCTTGTCCTTAAAAGCGACCAAATAAACAGCATGAGCAAACAACAAATGTGCAAGAAAAAGTTGCACTTCAAAGTCAAAGCACTGTAATTCTTTTGACAAATAAAACCTGACTAGCAAGGTACAACTAAAAAATTAGCAAAAAATCTAAAACAATCAAAGAAGTAAACATTACATTTCGAAAAGCACAACTGAGAGTAATAACCGAAATTTATTTACTGAAGATCTTCACATTTCACATTGTACACATAAATTTACACATGGAACAACACGTTTAACTCTTTAATCACGTCTGGACGGTGGCAGCGTCCGGTAGTCGAGGTCCATAACCATGGCTGGACTGTACCATCGTCCGATGCCAAGTTATTATTGTACTATGGTACGAGCCAAATAAAATAAAAAAGTACGATCTAACAAGCCTTTAGTTTGACCCCGAAGTAAGGATAAATGAATTCTACGTCTGGGTAAAGCTTTATTGATCAGTTTGACACGAAAAAAGCGTTTTTAAAAACATAATATGGCGGGTCGTATTTCCACAAACATGAGAGAATTACGAGGAAACGTGATTTTAAATTGCATGGTTAAAGTGTTAAAGCACTGGTCCTTTGACGAAAACTTTGGTTGGTTGGTGGGTGAGGCTACCTGAGGACAAGTTATCTTGAGACCCATTCGACTCTTGACCAAGGTGTTCTTACAAAAAAGATGAGTAAGAATTAGAATCAAAACATACTGTACAACCATTCTCTAATACTGTAAAAATGTTGTGGGGATTGAAATAAGAAAAATCATAACGAGGAAGTATCCATTAAACAAAAAAAGAATAGACGGGAAAATGCTTTGAAGAAGAAAATGAGCTCTGTTAAACTTCCTTCTTTTTCTTCAGCGATTTCCCCAACTACGTTGAAAGGTGTGTCTACTGTCTACACACTGCACCCTCAAACTATTTTACACTAGATTTTTAAAAAAGGAAGCTAGAGTTTGTATGGTACAATACCATCAGCCAACTGTTCTGATGTACAAAGCAAAACATTTAGAAAATATTTTTTAACCCTATCCGTGTGTCGTTTAACTATCGTATCCATACGACATGGGGAACTCTGTGCCACCACTTCCAAACAGGAAATTTACTCGTTAATCCAATCCATACGCTTTGCATAGCAGTCTGTCGAAATGATTTTTTTGAGAAATACTGAAAGTTTCAAAGAGAACTTCGCACAAAAGTATTCTAAAATGTGAAGAATACAACCCCGGGGGTACAAAATGACACCAGGGCGCAAGGATAGGGTGAAACTTTCTTTATCTTCAGCGACTTCCCCAACTACGTTGAAAGGTGTGTCTATTGTCTACACGCTGCTGTCTCAAACTGCCTTACGTTGGACAAAAAAAGGAAGCTAGAGTTTGTCCAGTACACATACTGTTAGCTAACTGTTCTGATGTACTAAGCAAGATATTGAGAAAATATTTTTTAACCCTATCCGTATGACCTGTTTTACTATCGTATCCATACGACATGGGGAACTCTGTGCCACCATTTAACCTTATCCGTACGTAGTGTTTTACTATCGTATCCATACGACATGGGGAACTCTGTGCCACCATTTTCCAAAGAGAAAATTTACTCGTTAATCCAATCCGAACGCTTTGCATAGCAGTCTGTAAAAAGTCTGGAGAAATACTGAAAGTTTCAAAGAGACCTTCGCACTAGAAGTATTCTAAATTGAGAAGAATACAACCCTGGGGGTACAAAATGACCCCGGTGAGTACGGATAAAGTTAAAAATTGCAGTTTCTCAATCTTCAGTATTGGTTGCATGTGCTTGAGAAATATTTTGTCAAAATTCAAATTCTAAATGTTGACAAAAGAAGAAAAAGATACATAGTGTATAATGTTTAAAAGAATAAAAGCTTTTTTCTCTTTCCTGAAAAAACTAGCTTTTTGGGCTTACAACAGAAGAACAGCTTGCTGTCTAAAACAAGTTTTAGTTAGTTAGACAAGGTTTTACGGCGCTCGCAACTGTATAAGGTCTAAAACAAGGAACAAGACAACATATATCAGATTCAAATTCAATGATAAACATCTATACTGACCTCAGATTTTGAGGGACTATCCGTACGCCCTGGGATCATTTTGTACCCCCAGGGTTGTATTATTCATATTTTAGAATACTTCTTGTGCGAAGACCTCTTTGAAACTTTCAGTATTTCTCAAAAAATCATTTTGACAGACTGCTATGCCAAGCGTACGGATCGGATTAACGAGTAAATTTCCTCTTTGAAAAGTGGTGGCACAGAGTTCCCCACGTCGTATGAATACGATAGTAAAACACGACCTACGGATAGGGTTAATGTCTAGCCAACAGAAACTATTTTTAATTTTTTTATTTAGAAGAGGTTTTACGGCACTCGCAACTGCGAACTATCCGCAGAAAAGTTAACAGTCTATAACAGGAACATCGTCAGTTCTACTTCTACTACCGTCACTTTGAGAGCCAAGCAACGACAACTTGGAGCCCCCGTCCTCATCCTCCTCCTCCGTCCCCGGTGGTCCCGCGACGTCTGACAGCTGCAGGCCTCTCCCCGACACCAGAGTGACCTCCTCCATACCTCCCCGTCCCCCCCGTTGTCCAGCAGACGACATGTCCACATCCACCTCTTCATCCAGAGGAAGACGACTACGGCATTTTTCATCCGACAACGTCATCGGGTTTGCGGTTTGCCTGCAGCTGTCAGCAGCGTGTGCATTCTTCCCAGGGGGATGAATCTGATGGGAGCGTTCTATCAGCTTAGCCGTGACACATTCAATTAAACTCTTAAACTCCTCACTAGCTCCGACACAGTCATCATCATCATCATCATCCTCCTCATTCTGAAAAAGGTCGTCTTGACAATGAGGCTCAAAGCCTTCAAAGATACCCTCCGAGTCTTTGATGTCCTCTACGTCTTTTTCGAGACAGTGTTCCAACCTTTCAGACAAGTTGTGGCTATCATCATCATCACTTTGGAGGTCCTCTCCACTGTCCCGTTGCAGTAACTTGGCTCTGATTCTGTCGTAGTCTGGGGTTTCCTTTTCCCCAGCAAGCAGCCCCAGTCTTTGGTCACTCAGCAGGCCCGACTGTCCCGGAGAACTCTCCTCAAGCATATCTGACAAGAGAAAGAACACACAATATTGAACTATCTCTCACATTTTGACATTAACACATCTCTTTTTCCTCCCTTGTTAATGTGAACCATGCATGATGTGAACAAATAGCTGTACTGGTTCTACACCAGTCAAGGCATCATTCTGTCTATTTGTTTGAGTAAGTTAAGTATTAATAAGTGTTTTACCGCACTTGCAACACAATAAGGTCATACAAGTGCCGAAGATTAGAGGTGTTACAAGAGAGTAACAAACATAAAAAAGAAGGAGGGGAGATAAGGATGAAAGATGCTTGATAGAAAAGAAGAAGCAAACCACACCAGAGCACCCGCCAACCACCCACTCGTTTGAGTAAAGAGAAGAACATCAACACAAATACGATCATCAAGTGACGGCTCAAGTCACTTCCACGTCTGTTTGCTGGATCAACCAGTGCTGCACAAAGTGTCTCAAAATTTCCTGAGATTCCTTTCATTTCAACACATAACAAAAAAATAAAATAAGGTTGAATTTTCCCCAAAAAATGAAATCTTTGTCATTATTAGGTTTATAGTAATAAATGGTGATCAGAAAACTGACCACACTAGATAAAATTTATCTAGTTATTAAATCTACTAATTTACAAAAACTTGATGTAATATAAACTATGATGAGCTTGTTGTGTCTTGATCAATGATCTTAACCCTATCCGTACACCCTAGGGTCATTTTGTACCCCCGGGATTGTATTCTTCACATTTTAGAATACTTGTAGCACGAAGATCTCTTTGAAACTTTCAGTATTACTCAAAAAATCATTTTGACAGACTGCTATGCAAAGCGTACGGATCAGATTAACGAGTAAATTTCCTCTTTGGAAAGTGGTGGCACAGAGTTCCCCACATCGTATGGATACGATAGTAAAACACGACATACGGATAGGGTTAAAGCAGTGAGCATGACACAAGTTTGCCAGGGTGGTAGACGTAGAGGAGGCAGATTGCCCAAGCACTGCTTCCCTCTCTTCAGATCTTGACTACCTCGACATGCTCCAAAGGAGAAACATGATCAATAAGTAGGGAATCAAAGAAGGAGTAAAGATGTTAAATACTTTACCATTTAAAAAAGAAAGAAACAAACAAAGACAGAAAGAAAGAAAGAGACAGAAAGAAAGAAAGAGAGACAGAAAGAAAGAAAGAAAGACAGACAGACAGACAGACAGACAGACAGACAGACAGACAGACAGAAAGAAAGACAGAAAGAAAGAAAGAAAGAAAGAAAGAAAGACAGAAAGAAAGACAGAAAGAAAGAAAGAAAGAAAGAAAGAAAGAAAGAAAGAAAGAAAAAGAAACAAAAAAATAAAAAGAAACAAAGAAAAAAGACAGAAAGAAAGAAAGAAAGAACGAAAGAAAGAAAGAAAGAACGAAAGAAAGAAAGAAAGAACGAAAGAAAGAAAGAACGAGAGACAGAAAGAACGAGAGACAGAAAGAAAGAAAGAATGAACGAAAGAAAGAAAGAAAGAACGAAAGAAAGAAAGAACGAGAGACAGAAAGAACGAGAAACAGAAAGAAAGACAGACAGACAGACAGACAGACAGACAGACAGAAAGAAAGACAGAAAGAAAGACAGAAAGACAGAAAGAAAGAAAGAAAGAAAGAAAGAAAGAAAGAAAGAAAGAAAAAGACAGACAGAAAGAAAAAAGACAGACAGAAAGAAAGAAAGAGAAAGAAAGAAAGAAAGAAAGAAAGAAAGAGAGAATGACTTTGAAATACTTTCATCCTAACAACCATGTGAATTATGCTCCTGGTATTTTATACAAGCGAAGCACTACTATGAAAAAGGACTTTAATAAACATTCCTTAAACAGAAAATGTAGCTACCCATTTTTGGCAAGAAAACATGGTTAACGGTCTGTGCACAAAGAAAGCAAAGAAAGAAAGAAAGTAAAATGTCCGCAGGGAAGAAAAATATTACAATGTAGAGCCAGAGGAGTGCAGTGCTCGGTGCAGTGAAGAAAATACTTTCCCTCTCACAATAATAATAAAAATTTAAATTGACATTTATATAGTGCTCAACCCCGATTAAAGTACACAGGCTCTGAGCGCTTTACAATACAGTTCAGTTTAGTTTTAGCAGAGGATTTACTGCGCTCGCAACTGCATAAAGTAATATGAGCGCCAGAACATTAGAGGTGTTACAAGAGAGTAACATACATAAAAAAAGAAGAAGGGGAAATAAGGACGAAAGATGTTTGATAGGAAAGAAGAAGCAAACCACAACAGAGCACCTGCCAACCACCATCTACAATACAGTACAATGTACAACAGAGTCATAAAACATTGTGTTCTGACTGACTAAAAGAAAATCACTCCAAATATTCATCTTACTAATTCAAAAACAGAAACGACTTCAGCTGACATTGGAATGAAACAAACATAGAGTGGCAATAGATAAAGTAGAGTGGGAGTTGTCCCAAACACTCGTGGTTAAGGAGAAAAGTCCTGGTCTTAGACACGACGATAGATGTCTTGGGGAGTTTTTTAGTAGAGGTTTTTACGGCGCTCGCAACTGCATAAGGTCATTAGAGGGGTTACAAGAGAGTAACAAACATAAAAAAGAAGGAGGGGAAATAAGGACGATAGATGTTTGATAGAAAAGAAGAACCTGTAAATTCTTTGCCATATCGACAGACCGAAGGGCTAGAACCCAAATGGCCGCTGGATCTGAAAAGTAAAGTATAGGAAAGAAGAAGCAAACCACACCAGAGCACCCGCCAACCACCCACTGTCTTGGAGAGTATCATTACAAAATGTGAGGCAGCGTGGTGAAAGCAGCGCGCTCGTCAAAATAATGAAAGTCAAGAAGTTTGCATTTTTCCCCACGTTTGGGAATTTTTTTTTTTGAATTTTCGTTTTTTGGCTCAGCACCTTTCATGCCCATTAAAGAACACATTTCTGTAAGGATTTTACTGAAAAATGTTGATTAAATGCAGACAAAATGAGTTACTTTATTCGGATTTTAGCCGTATGGTAATTTAGATACATCAACTTTATAGGTGGAGTTTATACAGTTTGTAAGTATGGAGTAATAAAAGATGAGGCAGACTTGAGCAAAACGGCATCAACTGAAAATCTATCATTCTGACCCAAATGTTGATTTTCAGCCGATGTCTCCATTCTTGGATGGCGAGAAGTATCTCATTTTGTCAGCACAACTGACGTATGATAACACCATCGTTCAGAATGATGAGGAGAAATTAGCAGAATATCTAGAAGACAATACTAGTGCTCATAACTATCCAGAACTTTCCCTTTTTGAGACAAATGTACCATAACTATCCAAAAACTTTCCCTTTTTGAGACAAATGTACCAAAACTATCCAAAAACTTTCCCTTTTTTGAGACAAATGTTTTACACATGATAACAGACAAATTCCATCATGAATTTCATCTCCTTAGTATCAACCTGCGTTAAGAGGTATACTCAGTTTGATTTTTTTTTAAATTAAAAGTAGGTATTTTTACATCCCGACTGTCGCAATTCAGAAGGTGGGCTTCAACCCTGCCTGTGTTAGTGTTCATCAAAAAAGCATATGTACCGGTATGCATGTTTATTCACTTAAGGTTTGTGTAGAGATGAAGGTATTGTAAACTTCTGAAGCTGTATTGTATGGGAGTGGGTGCTAAAGAGATGTGTAGAGATGAAGGTATTGTCAATTTTTAAAGCTGTATTGTAGGGGAGTGGGCACTATAGAGATTTGTAGAGATGAAGGTATTGTAAACTTCTGAAGCTGTATTGTAGGGGAGTGGGCACTATAGAGATGTGTAGAGATGAAGGTATTGTAAACTTCTGAAGCTGTATTGTAGGGGAGTGGGCACTATAGAGATGTGTAGAGATGAAGGTATTGTAAACTTCTGAAGCTGTATTGTAGGGGAGTGGGCACTATAGAGATGTGTAGAGATGAAGGTATTGTAAACTTCTGAAGCTGTATTGTAGGGGAGTGGGCACTATAGAGATGTGTAGAGATGAAGGTATTGTCAACTTCTAAAGCTGTATTGTAGGGGAGTTGGCGCTAAAGAAATCATCTGCATTATTATTATAATAAACAAATTCTTCTGCTATGCAGGAATAGGAACAGGAAGCGCTTTTTTTTAAAATTTAGTAGAGGATTTACGGCACTCGCAACTGCATAAGGTTATATGAGCGCCACGGGTGGATGTCAACAGAGAAGTCTTTACAGGGAATCAGGCTTGCTCTGCTCACCTCTCTAGCTTCAACAGCACAAAGTTTGCTTCAACTATCAAGGCACCCCTAAAATAGCGGGTCACAAGAGAGTGACAAACATACAAAAGAAGTAGAGGAAAATGGAGATAGTAAGGATTAGGAAAGAAAAAGCAGCAGTTCCCTGTTGTAGTTCAGGCACAGTTATGAGCATGACATTATTGGATCAGCCCATTTACAATTCTACTGGGCATTAGAACGAGAAATGTCCCTCCTTTGGGCATGGCCTAAAGACACTTCAGTCAGTGGCACTGCCTCGGGGAGTAGTAGAGATGAAGGCATTGTAAACCTCTAAAGCTGTATTGTATGGGAGTGGGCACTATTGAAATGTGTAGAGATGAAAGTATTGTCAACAGTTGACGAAAATTAAAATGGTATGGGCATGTCACAAGATCCACTTGACTCGACAAAACAATCCTGCAAGGAAACGTACAAGGAAAGAGAAAGAAAGGAAGGCAGAGAAGGAGATGGGAGGACAACATCACAGAGTGGACAGGAAAGACAATGGGTGACAATCTGAGGAAAGCAGAGGACAAAAATAGATGGCGAGAGCTGGTTGTCAGAAGCAGTGGTGCCCCCACGGTTGCTCCATCCACGGGATAGAAGAAGGAGAAGGAGGAGGAGGAGGAGGAGGAGGAGGAGGGGGAGGGGGAGGGGGAGGGGGAGGAGGAGGAGGAGGGGGAGGGGGAGGAGGAGGAGGAGGAGGAGGAGGAGGAGGAGGAGGAGGAGGAGGAGGAGGAGGAGGAGAAGAAGAAGAAGAAGAAGAAGAAGAAGAAGAAGAAGAAGAAGAAGAAGAAGAAGAAGAAGAAGAAGAAGAAGAAGAAGAAGAAGAAGAAGAAGAAGAAAGTTGAATTGTATGGGAGTGGGCGCTAAAGAAATCATCTGCATTATTATTATAATAACCAAATTCTTCTGCTATGCAGGAATAGGAACAGGAAGCACTTGAGACAAGTACTTAAGACAAGTATTTGAGAAAAGCACTTGAGACAAGTATTTGAGACAAGCACTTGAGACAAGTATTTGAGACAAGCACTTGAGATCGGTATCTTTATTTAAACGAAACGAAATGGGAAACGAGTTAAAAACCCTGAAATAACTGCACAAAAAATGTCCTAGCAACGTCCCCCGTGACCATAAACCATCATATTACACACCGCATGCTATCCCACAAAGTCAAAAACAGCAAAAACCTTTTTTGGGCTCATCTCAAAATTCTGGGTTGCCAGAAATCTTGACCTACACCAAAAGTGGGCATTGCCCTACCTATAGGAGAAGTTTGGTTCCATTTGTGTATATATTTGTTTGGTTATAGAGAAAACTCTCCTTGTCTCTTCAAGAAACTGAAAAAGGGTGCAAAAATTTTACCTTTGATTTTCTCAAAACAGCATTTTTGGGGATAGCCCCTTGTGCTTAAAAGCGACCAAATTGTAATCATAATAATGATGAAAGGGAAAGCTAAACTCATTTTCCCTCAACAATCTCCTTTCAACAGTGCCCGAATAGCTCCCACAGAGAGTGGAAAGAATAAGAGAGTCAAAATCCAACACCCGGCATTCTCAGTGGGGAGTTTGGTGCAAGCTTTTATCTCAGACAAAGATCGTTTATAACAAAATAGTTCACTCCTCGCTTTGAGCCAATTTAAAAAAGTGTCCTCAAAATCCGGTGGAGCCCTCTTCGAAAAAAGGGCAGACTTTGCGAACAGAGTCACCCTACTTGTGTGAAAAACAATAAAAGTGAAACTAACAAACTGTGCTGTTCCTATTCTTCTTCTTGAGAAACGAAAGAGAGCTTCGAAACAAAGACAGCAGCACCATCTGATCCAATGGGCGAACTTCCGCGGACATTCTTTTGGCTGAGTGAACTATCTTGTTATGTACGATCTTTGTCTCAGACAAAGAATTTTCCCTGAAAATGGATGTAAAATTGAAGGCTGTATTCAAAAATATCAAAAAGCACTCACTACAACATTTGAAAAACGACAGTGATATCGTTAGGCTCATCCTCTGAAAATAGCAACAATAATAATAATTATAATAATAAACAGCATTTGTACAGCACATATCCGCACTCGAAAGCAGGCTCTATGCGTTTTACACAATATTATTACCCCAGCAGACCATAGAACACTCAGAAACATTTTCAGCTTCCCGGAAAGTATACAGTGCAAGCAGCTGTTAAGCGCTCAAACAGTAACAAACTGACAAGATCTTTCACTGTCTATAGCTGGGTACCTATTCCCACCTGGGTGAAGTGGGGAAAATTGGTGTAAAGTGCCTTTCCCAAGGACACAATGTCGGGCCCGCGGCTCGAACCCCCAAACCCGCAACCTCACGATTACGAGTCCGGTAGCCTAACCACTAGGCCACCAACGCCTATTAAAAATTTCTGTTTTATTCGAGTGAAAATGAAACATTTCAACTTAACGACATCCGCAAAGCACTAAGAACTGGTGAGATCTTAGAAAGTAACAAAAACATATGACATAATGATTGAAAGAGGCTACAATGAGGAAAGGCATAATTCATAATGAATAGAACAATATTTCGGGGCTAAAAACAGAAAATAGAATCCGACAATTTGTATATTTTCCCTGAAAATGGATGTAAAATTGTAGGCTGTACGTACAACTCTACAATATTTCACAACTGTTTTCACTTGCGTCAGAAGGCTATGGAATCAACCATTACTTGGAACCGTCAGCATCTACACACTTCGAGATGTGCCTCTTCAGGGGACGGAGCGCTTATGGGGATGCCCCTTGTGCAGTGATGTCGGTCCTTCACACAAGTAACAAGTAACAAGTTTCACTTGCATGCAGATAATGAGGAGATGGATGATTACATTTTTGTCTTAAGGGTTGTTTTTGTTTTTGTAAAGTGTTTTACGGCGCTCGCAACTGCATAGGTCATATGAGAGTGCGGGACACACCTAATATTTTCAGTTGGTAGGAAATTTGGAATTTTGCCCGGGTGGCGGCCGAAGCCTACTCTTATCGATTTTAGACCACCAAAGGATCTTTAACGTGCGCAACTTGCACACAGGCCCTCCGAGATTTTTCGCCCTTTTCCAAGAAGGCTAGGTGTAGATCTTTCCTACCAGAAGATCAGGGGTGTGGCAGAAAGACAGCAATAAGGAGGAGCCAAGGAGTAGCAGTAGAAAGGCTGCAGAAAGAGTTAGGAGCCCAGAAGAGGGGGCAAAGGAGGTGAGGGGGCGGGGGGCAGAAAGAGGAGACGAAAGCAGACGACAGAACATTGCTAGAGAGCAGGAAAGGAGGTGAAAGGACACAATTTTAGAGAAGAAAATTTTTCGGTCGCTACCCGGATTCGAACCCGGGACCTTTGAATGAGAGGCCAACACCTTAACCTCTAGGCCACGAGAGCCCCCTCTTAAGGGTTAAAAGATCCTTCCAGTCCGAGCGAGAATCTGGCACAACACATCACTCTGAGCAGGGACATTTTACTATAGTGCTGATTCTGATGCTGAGAGCTTAGAGCTACACCAAAAGATAACCCAGTTAGAAACGCTATGGGCTGCTCATTGGACGAGAAGCGTGTCAGCCGTTTTTCTGAACTTTTAACCTTAATCAAACATACTAAAAAACAAAGGAATTCTATTAATCTGTGACTATTAAAAACTTTTATAATTCTGTGCGGCCATATTTGCGAACAACTTCCAAAAGAATCCCACTATTCTTTTCCTGCAAAAATTCTTCTCACTGTCACTATCAACCTGTCCCCGTCGTTTTAAGCAAGAAAAATTCTGAAATTATGCAAACTGAGCCCAAAAATGTGAAATTATTCGAATCTGTTAATTTTTAACAAAGAATGATAAAGGAAAATAATCAGAAATTATGCAAAAAATGATCAAATTTTACTAAATTATGCGGGGTGCATAAAACCGCGGGGACAGATCAACTGCCAAAGTTGACCCATTTCGCTGTTTGCCTTAGCACTGCCATCAGTCCCTTCCACTGCAGTCGTTTTGTTGGGCTGCCCAAACGAAGCATGTCAACCAGTGACCCCGTTGGGGTCAGCAGGATTCAAGTCCAGGCCTCCAGTTTAGATCTCCCATTTCTGTCCCTGTGGTTTTATGCACCCCGCATAATTTACCAAAATTTGATCATTTTTTGAAAAATTTCTGATTATTTTCCTTCATCATTCTTTGTTAAAATGAACAGAGTCGCATAATTTCCCATTTTTGGGGTCAGCTTGCATAATTTCAGAATTTTTCTTGCATAAGACGACGGGGACAGCCATTGGTACTTACACTTTCTGGGTTTTAGTTTTAGTAAAAGTTTTACGGCACTTGCAACACAATAAGGTCATATAGTGCCGAAGATTAGAGGTGTTACAAGAGAGTTACAAACACAAAAAAGAAGGAGGAGAGATCAGGACGATAGATGTTTGATAGGAAAGAAGGAGCACACCACACCAGAGCACCCACCAACCACCCACCTCTCTGGGTTTCGGTATGAAGATTATCACAAAAGTGTGTGTATGGATATGTATTTGTTGTGCTTGTCAGAGTATTTGTGTTTGTTTGCCTGTATGTATGTGTGTGTGTGTGTGTGTGTGTGTGTGTGTGCGCACATGTATTATAAAAAAATATGTTTCAACAGCATGAACCAATGGCATTTCAATAAAAAACAAGACTATCGAAACATATGACGCCTCTGCCCATAAATTTTTCACTTGAGTACAATGAAAAATTCTAAAAGCTTATCCTCAATGTCCGACTCTAACCACGTATGTGCGGAAACACTGATTTTCAGAAAAGTGGAAACAAACAAAATCCTTTTCTTAAATATCTACTACCATTGCTCAAAATATTGTACAGGGTGTTCTTATTTCAGGGATGCCAAATGATTTTTGTTTTTTAAACCTGAAAATGAGCGGAGCATCACACCTCACCTAAAACGAACCTTGTAAAATCTTTCAATGAGCAAACACAAAAACATCTCTCTTACCATTCCCCTTTCCTTTGCAAGTGTAGGAAAAAACCGGAAAAAGCCGGAAAAACCGGAGATTTGGCATCCCTGTTATTTCTGCAGTATCACCAAATGTTATTACAGTTGTGAGTAACATAATTTGAGACAATAAAAAAAGTTTGTCCTAATTTGACAGATACGTGGTATGAGTAGGGAAACAGACAATATTATGTTTGACTATATTGTGTCATGACGCGGTGAAATCAGGCGCTCGTCAATTTTTGGGCATGTGGAGTTACTGGTATCATCGTAAAGCCTGTTCATGTGCCTTGCTTTCGATGAAAAAATACCCATCTATCTTAAATGGAAGTCGGGATATCTGCGACTGAAGAAGGTGGGAGTAACCCGGTTTTGGAGGTAAAATTGGCGAGAAAATGACCTCCAAAGTCTGGTAGCTTCTTTAGATTGAGAGTTCTTGAAAACTGAAAATTTACATATTTTGTGCTTTTAATCAACGTTTTTAAGTAAAATTCACACGGAAATGTGTCGTTATACAGACACAAAAGGTGTTGAGGACAAAAACAGTAATTCGGAATAAATCACCAAACTTGCGGAAAATTGCTTGCTTCTTCAATTTCATTATTTTGACGAGCGCCTGGTTTCACCAAGATGCCTCACATACGCTAACTTAATATACCGAAAACAAATGCACTAGAACCAGATGAGAAGTAATGGAAAAAGGAGCTCAAACTCACCAGATACTCCGATGGCCGAGTCCAGGATAGAAGGCGTGGACGGCGGGGAGGTCAGGGCCAGAGGAGAGAGGCCACTCCCGCTGCAGCTCACAGGCTCCGCCTCTCTCTTCTCACCTTTCACCACTTCCTCTTTGGTGGGAAGCAGATCCAACTCTTCCAGGTCCAGCCTGCTCAGCTCATTCAGGGTGTGTCGGTTGTGGGCGGGGCTGCTCTGTGCGCTGTGGGGACAAACGTGAAGCGTGCTGACAAAATGAGTTACTTTTCGGATTCAAACCTTAAGGAAATAGATACATCACGCTTGTAGGTGAAGTATGTACAATATTTAAGTATGAAATAATAAAAGATAGGTTATAGTTAAAGAATATGACATCAATAGAAAATCTACACATTTGACCGTAATGTCGATATGTGGCCAATCTCTCCATTAGTGGAATGCGAGAAGTGACTCATTTTGTCAGCATGCCTCACAAATGGTTCGGCACAAATGATGTCATGCATACTTCACTTTACTTTTCCAATCCAGCGGCCATTTGGGTTCTAGCCCTTCGGTCTGTCGATATGGCAAAGAATTTATGTCATGCATCACAACCAACACTAAAATATCAAATGGTTCGGACACCTCATGCGATTACCAATACACCATCCAGTACAACAAGCCTACATAAAAAAAATTCAAAGGCAACAAGGCTAGAGGGCAACCGAGAAAGACCTGGATAGATGGTGTCTGGGAAACATTAACCACCCACGGCATCCCCCTGACCCAAGCTCTCCGGCTGGTGACAGAGAGACGTCTCTTTCTTCCCGAGACACCCAAAAGGGTATAAGCAGCGGATAAAAGTAAAGTTAAAAGTAGACAAAGAGCAATGGGTTTTTTTGTATAAAAATTTGCAGTCACTTGACGCAATAATGCGCCGGTGAAAAATATCCGTTCTGGTCACAAGGCGCACTTCTGCACCAGGCCCAAGAAGTCCGTTGCAGTCGCTCTCCTGGCTGGGTGACCAGATGGGGTGTTTTGTACTGCTGGCTGTGTGACTGCAAAGTGGTAAAGTTTCACTGACTAGCGACACAAATAAATCATACAAGTACGAGTGACGGAAGATACGTGGGCTGCAAGAGAAAAACATACAAAAAAAGGAATGAGGAAAGAAAAGGACGATAGAAATTTACCAAAAATGTTGAGATATCATTCTAGAAAAGTCCTTAAGATACCATCTGAACAAGAAATAAAACAGCCAAGCTAAACTGCTGTTTGTCACAGAAAATGATTCTCGATTTTTAAAAAAAAAAGGTGGCAAAAACTCAGTTTCAGAAAGAAAAAAAACCCAAAGCTCTCTCTCATTTCACCCCCCCCCCCCACACCCCCCAAGGGCAGTGCCACAGACTGAAGTGTCTTTACTTTAGGCCATTCCCAAAGGTGGGACATTACCATGTTCTGTTGCACAGTAGAATTGTAAATGGGCTGATTGATCCATGTCATGTTTGTCACTCTCTTGTGAACAGCTATTTCCAAGAACATAGGCAGCGTTCGAGAATTTTTAAGAGTTATCATTTTCTTTGAAGTTTACAGCCCCC
>NW_004797883.1:140931-164155 GCF_000002075.1 Aplysia californica | reverse complement strand
TCCCACCTGGGTGAAGTGAGGAAAATTTGTGCAAAGTGCCTTTCCCAAGGACACAACGTCGGGCCCCTGACAGGATTCGAACCCCCGACCTTACGGTTGCGAGTCCGAGAGCCTAACCACTTCTGTATGATGTACAGAAAAGTGGGAAGACATTGACTATTAGCAATAGGCTAGCCCAGGATAGGGTAAGGCAGAACGTGTTTGTCCCAGACCTATACACCGACCCAGGGTGAGATAGGCAATGATGATGATGATGATGATGATGATGATGATGATGATGATGATGATGATAATGATGATGATGATGATGATGATGATGATGATGATGAAAAGCTGTATGTGCCAACGAAGGAATTTAAGACGGCCAAGTGTATAACAGATACCAGTCTTCAAGCGTGATGCGATTGAAAGGAAGAAGTTACAACAATATAATAATAATAATAATAATAATAATAATAATAATAATAATAATAATAATAATAATAATAATGGACTATATTTACATAGCGCATATCCACTTATGCAATGCTCTATGCGCTTGAAAGTTCCTGAACAAGTATGTATAGAAAATAATTCAAGCTGCAGCGAAAATATATCCAAATTATATATATATATATATGCTAATTTAGTTTTGCTGAGAACACAATAACGGAGCTGATAACATAGACTTTCAGGAAAATGAGAAAAATTCAGTGATATTTCTTCCTCATCTTTGATAAAGCAATTGCAAACAATAATAATTGTTGAACGGAATCAAATTTGGTCTCGACACAGAAGTACATGGAAGAACAGAAAAATCTCACTTCGAACAAAGCTGAGGATTTTTAATTCAAATGTGTAGTCAGTGCTGCTGAATGGATGTGAGACATGGAACACACCACAGATTTGCATAAAGAGGATCCAGGTTTTCTTGAACAAGTGTCTAAGAAAGTTACTGAGGATCAGATGGACAGACAGGGTCACCAACGAGGAAATGTTGAGAAAAACAAGACAGTCATAGATGAAGTAGGAAGAAGGTGGTGGCGATGGATTGGACATGCTCTCAGGAAGTCAGGCAGTTCCATGGCAAAGAAGGTGTTGGATTGGAACCCACATGGTAAAAGATCAAGGGGAAGACCGTGGTGGACGCTGGAGAAGAATCACAGAAATCGATGTACAGAAAAGTGGGAAGACATGGAATAACATCAAGAGGCTAGCCCAGGATAGAGAAAGGTGGAAAGAGTTTGTGTGTGGCCTATACCCTAGTGCAGGATGAGAAAGGTTATGATGACAGTAGTACAACTAACACAATCTTTTTGTTTCTAAAAAGAAATATCACTATGTGTATTTTTTTCTCATAAGAAAAGACCAAATTCTATATATATATAAAGGAAAAATACCAAGATACCTTATGCTTGAAAAAACGAAAGTGAAAGGCCGTTTACCTGATACACTCCATAGTCCTGACACCTCAAGAGTCTTCAGCTTCTTTTCCAGTTCATTGACACGATTTCCCAATAGTCTGAAAAACAGAACAATAATTTTTTCCACAAATAAGAAAGGAAGCATCCTTATTTTTTTACATAAGAGTTTTACGGCACTTGCAACACAATTAGGTCATATAAGTGCCGAAGATTAGAGGTGTTACCAGGGAGTAACAAAGACAAAAAAGAAGGAGGGGAGATAAGGACGACAGATGTTTGATGGGAAAGAAGGAGCAAACCACACCAGCCCACCCGCCAACCACTCTGAAAAACAGAAGAAAAAAACAATTTTCCACACTAAGAAAGGAAACATCCATGCCAAGCCAAACAAGCCTGTCACATAAATAAGTTTGAGGTGAGAACAGGATTGCTCATCTCTCTGTGTATCACTGTTTATCAAATGAGGTGGCAGACGCATGCAAATCAAAAACACATTGAGATTGGTCATAAATTTAATATTTATGACAAGATAGCTTTTCACTGATTGTGCTTAAACATCCACATGCTCTTCTGCAATGAAATTCTTCCAATTTTAAATCCATTTTCTACTCTCCCCTCCCCTTCTCCCTACCCCTACTAGTAATAATAATAATAATAAATGGCATTTGTATAGCGCATATCCCTACTCAACAGCAGGCTCTATGTGCTTTACACTATATTATTACCCCAGCAGACCATAGAACACTCCGAAACATTCTCAGCTTCCCGTGAAGCATACAGTGCAAGCAGCTGATTAAGCGCTCAAACACTAACAAACTGACAAGAACTTTCGCTGTCTATAGCCGGGTACCCATTCCCACCTGGGTGAAGTGAGGAAAATTCGTGTAAAGTGCCTTTCCCAAGAACACAACGTTGGGCCCCTGACGGGATTCGAACCCACGACCTTACGGTTGCGAGTCCGAGAGCCTAACCACTAGGCCATCGACGCCACAATAGTAGTGGCCCACAATGGTAAGCACTGGTCTAAACAAAGAAAGGAAAAACATCACAAGAATGAAACAAAACAAAACAGAAAAAAGACAGGCGGACATCTTATTTTAGTTAAGTTTCAGTAGAGATTTTACGGCGCTTGCAACTTCATAAGGTCATATGAGCGCCAAGGGGTGGATGTCAACGGAGAAGACCTGACAGGGAATCAGGCTTACTCTGCTCACCTCTCTAGCTTCAACAGCACAAAGTCTGCTTCTACTATCAGGGCACCCCGGAAATAGTGGGTCACTAGAGTGTGACAAACATACAAAAGAAGTAGAGGAAAATGACGATAGTAAGGATTTGGACAGAAAAATCAGCAGTTCCCTGTTGGTCTTAAGACACTTCAGTCAGTAGCACTGCCCCGGGGGGTAAATAAAGGAAAAAAATCACAAGAACGAAACAAATCAAAAAAAGACAGATGGACATCTTCGACAGTGTCATCTTTATATTAAAACAAAAAACAAGCGAGGAAGTGGTCGATTGTACATGTGGCCGTCTTGAATCTTAGATTTTTTGTATTGGCATTTTTTATTGTCTGAAAGAATGTTGCTGTCAAAAAGTGCGCACATGATGAATTTGTATGGTGTTAGTATGAATGCGTTTTTAATCTCCTATGTACGCCTTGGGCCCATGTTGTGGGGAAAGGCGGGATACAAATGCTCTTATTAATATTTATTATTATCATGGTCGACCGTAATACCTCATGCAAATGAAGGAAAAGAAGACAAAAACGAAACGAAACAAAAAAAAAGTCTGCCAATCTCACTTGTTGGTTTTTCTCTGGTGTGACAGGGCCAGGTTTTTGTCGTTGATCGTGTCCAGGAGGGCGGCACACAGGCCCTGGAGGTCAGCGAGTGCTTGAGGTGTGGGCGTGATGGAAGACCGACTCTGCATTATCTCTTGGACTGTGTGGAACAGAGAAAGTTTGTTTTTTCAACCCTATTCGTACGCCCTGGGGTCATTTTGTACCCCCCAGGTTGTATTCTTCAGATTCTAGAATACTTCTAGTACAAAGATCTCTTTGAAACTTTCAGTATTTCTCAAAAAATCATTTTGACAGACTGCTATGCAAAACGTACGGATCGGATTAACGAGTAAATTTCTTCTCTGGAAACTGGTGGCACAGAGTTCCCCACGTCGTATGGATATAATAGTAAAACAAGACGTACGGATAGGTTAATCAACTTCCATTGTAATGCTCATATCGCCTGTCCAAAACAAGCTATTTTTTTTTAAAATTACTATTTAACTCTCTATCTCCGAGGGGAGTAAACACACTACGCCGGGCCCTTTTTTGGTACTAAATCTAAAAATGACGAAAATGTCACTGGATGGGTCATTAAATCCCTCAACTTCCACCTGAACAGAATAAATAATAATAATAGATAGCATTTGTATAGTGCATATCCCCGCTCAACAGCAGGCTCTATGCGCTTTACACTATATTATTACCCCAGCAGACCATAGAACACTCCGAAACATTCTCAGCTTCCCGGGAAGCATCATAGTGTGCAAGCAGCCGATTAAGCGCTCAAACACTATCAAACTGACAAGATCTTTCGCTGTCTATAGCCGGATACCCATTCCCACCTGGGTGAAGTGAGGAAAATTCGTGTAAAGTGCCTTTCCCAAGGACACAATGTCGGGCCCTTGACGGGATTCGAACCCACGACCTTACGGTTGCGAGTCCGAGAGCCTAACCACTAGGCCACCGACGCCACACTAGGCCACCAGAACTTCCCCCAATGTGTCCCTTGTGTGACTATACATATGAGACTGTGGATCATCACCTGTTCCACTGTACAGCCCTAAATGACATCAGAGCTACCCTTCTCCCTCCGAGACCTAACATAGACAACACACTCTATGGAACATTACAGCAACTGCAACAAAGCTGCACTTATCACTACATGGCATTGGACAGAAGGGCGAGAGCCCAGCTGTTGCTGGATCAATAATAATAACAACAACAATAACAGAAGTAAGTATACAAGAACAATGAATAGAGGCATATGACACTGGATAGTAATCTTAACATGAAACCACTATGGGAAAAAAAAGCATATACTTTGGAACTAGGACAAAGTCATTCAGATGTACAGATGATCTGGTCACTTTTAAGCACAAGTGGGCTATCCCGAAGAAAGCTGTTCTGAGAAAATTGAAGGTAAAGTTTTTGCCCCTTATTCAGTTTCCTTAAAAAACAAGGAGAGTTTTCTCAATATCCAAACAAATATACACACCAGAGAAACAAAACTTCTATAGGTACGGCAATGTCCACTTATAATAATAATAATAAATAGCATTTGTATAGCGCATATCCCCGCTCAACAGCAGGCTCTATGCGCATTACACTATATACACTCCGAAACATTCTCAGCTTCCCGGGAAGCATACAGTGCAAGCAGCTGATTAAGCGCTCAAACACTAACAAACTGACAAGATCTTTCACTGTCTATAGCCGGGTACCCATTCCCACCTGGGTGAAGTGAGGAAAATTCGTGTAAAGTGCCTTTCCCAAGGACACAACGTCGGGCCCCTGACGGGATTTGAACCCACGACCTTACGGTTGCGAGTCCGAAAGACTAACCACTAGGCCACCAACGCCACTTTTGGTGTAGGTCAAGATTTCTGGAAACCCCCAATATCCAGGTTAGCCTGCTTGTCCTTAAAAGCGACCTTTTTAGAACATTTCTTCAGAATCCACTTAAACGTTCAGGAAAAAAAAAAAATTCAGTATGAACCCTATGATTATGAATATGCTTGTCCTTAACATGACCATATCTAAAGTATACACTTACCTTGTTTTCGCATTATAACAAAGCACACACGTACCTTGTTTTTGCGTTATAACAATGCGCACACTTACCTTGTTTTTGCGTTATAACAATGCGCACACTTACCTTGTTTTTGCGTTATAACAATGCGCACACTTACCTTAACAATGCACACACTTACCGTGTTTTCGCGTTATAACAATGCACACACTTACTGTGTTTTAGCATTATGACAATGCACACACTTACCGTGTTTTTGCATTATAACAATGCACACACTTACTGTGTTTTAGCATTATGACAATGCACACACTTACTGTGTTTTAGCATTATAACAATGCACACACTTACCTTGTTTTCGCATTATGACAATGCACACACTTACCGTGTTTTTGCATTATAACAATGCACACACTTACCTTGTTTTCGCATTATGACAATGCACACACTTACCGTGTTTTTGCATTATAACAATGCACACACTTACTTTGTTTTCGCATTATAACAATGCACACACTTACATTATTTTTGCGTTGTAATAATGCTCACACTTACCTTGTTTTTGCATGATAACAATGCACACACTTACCTTGCTTTTGCGTTGTAACAATGCTCACACTTACCTTGTTTTTGCGTGATAACAAGTCCTCCACTTCGACTCTGGCCTAACTTCATGATGCCCTTGGTTTTCTTTTTCTCCAAAATGCTCTGGAAAATGCAAGGCATAAATCTATGAATGTTTCACAACTTGCTCCGGTTCAACCCTTTTTCAAACACTCCGCACACATTTATCAACATTCTATAAATTAAACAATAATGTCAGGAATGTTTGGTTAACACTTTGCAGTCACACAGCCAGCAGTACAAAATACCCCATCTGGTCATCCAGCCAGGAGAGTGACTACAACAGACTTCTCCGGCCTGTCGCAGTTACTGCACCAGGTGACCAGAGCGGATAATTTTCACCGACGCATTATTGCGCCAAGTGACTGCAAAGTGTTAAGGTCTCTCCAAATGACTAAAAAAGCTTTATTCTGTTAAGTTAATATATTCTGAAAGTCAATAATTTTGTCTTCAGCATCGTCAAGTCCATGAAGAGTAATAGGCCCTACTAGAAAACAGAATTCGTATTTTCAGACACATCAACAGACTTCCGCACTCAGACCTTCAAAAACATATATATCTTTCACAACTGGTTTGCAGCTAAGCATCTATCTGTTCAAGTTTTCCATTTTACTTCAAACATTTTACCTTAAAGCTTGTATCCAGAGGCAGAAAAGGAAAAGACCCCCTCCCATCCTTCTGAAATCACTTAAATAACGCCCTGGAAATTGTCAAACTTTAATAAACAAGAAAAGAACAAAAACCAAGTCTCTTAACCCTATCCGTATGCCCTGGGGTCATTCTGTACCCCCGGGGTTGTATTTCTTCACATTTTAGAATACTTCTAGTACAAAGATCTCTTTGAAACTTTCAGTATTTCTTTAAAAATCATTTTGACAGACTACTATGCAAAGCGTACGAATCGGATTAACGAGTAAGTTTTCTCTTTGGAAAGTGGCGGCACAGAGTTCCCCTCGTCGTATAGTTACGATAGTAAAACACGACGTACCGATAGATTTAATTAGCTTCAGTAGCTTCTGTACCTTATACTTGGTCACAGTGGCAATGGCCATCGTCTTCTCCTCTTCCATTTGTTTCAGTCGCTCCTGCAAGTACCTGGAGCCAGAAAAGCAAAGCCAAAAGTTACAATGAGTCAGCTTAATTTAGGTAAAAATTTTACGGCACTAGCAAACACAAAAGAGTAACACACCAAGTGATTGATGAAACAACAAAAAATCCCACAGATAAACATACATGTTTTTGGAAGAAAAAAAAAACAACAGCAAGCGAAATGTAAAAAACAAAAAATAATAATAATAAAATAGATATATGTAGATCTACTAGTTGTCAAAAATGAAAACACCACCAAACAACCGATGAAATAAAAAATTGATTTAAAAAGATAAGTGTATTCATTTTCAAAAATAGAAACAACAACAAATGATTGATGAATTTTTTTTAAAAATATAAAAAATCCATCCCCGTCGTTTTATGAAAGAAAAATCCTGAAATTATGCAAACCGAGCCCAAAAATGTGAAACTAAGTGATTCAGTTAATTTTAACAAAGAATGATAAAGGAAAATAATCAGAAATCATGCAAAAAAAGATCAAATTTTGCTCAATTGTGCGGGGTGAACAAAACCACGGGGACAGACAAATAGCCGGATAATCTTACTTGTTCTCCATACTGAGGGCATCAATGTCCACAATCCTCTTCTCATCTCCCCCTAGGATGTAGTTGAGCTCCGTGTTAAGGCGCTCGTACTTTGTGCGGTACGCATCTCTCTCCGTCACCAGCTCCTCTTTCTCATCCAGCACTTGTTGCAAGTCTCGCTCTAGCTGGACGTACTGGACAGACGAGGGAAAGGCGTAACAGGTCATGATCACTGCTAGCAGCTGGATCTCTACATGCAACACAAATATTTCATATCGTTTGTTTTAGTAGAGGTTTTACGGCGCTCGCAAAGGCACAAGGTCATATGAGCGCCAGAAGATTAGAGGGGTTACAAGAGAGTAACAAACATAAAAAAGAAGGAGGGGAAATAGCAGAGAGTTTTACGGCGCTCGCAACTGCATAAGGTCATATGAGCGCCAAGGGTGGGTGTCGACAGAGAAATCCTTACAGGGAATCAGACTTACTCTGCTCACCTCTCTAGCTTCAACAGCACAAAGTCTGCTTCAACTATCATGTCACCCTGGAAATAGCGGGTCACAAGGGTGTGACAAACATACAAAAGAAGTAGAGAAAAATGACAATAGTAAGGATGAGGAAAGAAAAAGTGGCAGTTCCCTGTTGTAGATCAGGCACAATTATGAACATGACATGCTGCTCATCCAGCACTTGTTGCAAGTCTCGCTCTAGCTGGACGTACTGGACAGACACGGGAAAGGCATAACAGGTCATGATTCGGGCTAGCAGCTGGATCTCTACATGTAATAGGGTAATAATAGATAGCATTTGTATAATAATAATAATAATGATAATAATAATAATAATAATAATAATAATAATAATAATAATAATAAATAGCATTTGTATAGCGCATGTCCCCGCTCAACAACAGGCTCTACGCGCTTTACACTATATTATTACCCCAGCAGACCATAGAACACTCAGAAACATTCTCAGCTTCCCGGGAAGCATACATAGCACACCCCAGCCACCCATTTTTACACAAACATTTTAGACTTCAAAATAATTTATTGATTTGAAAGGCCTTTGGCCCATACATCCACATATTTTGACATATGGCTTGGCAATTACATACATTGGTGCAGCACATCGAATATTTAACATACATTGGGCACGCACACACGCATGTACGCACTCACACGCTCACGTACGAGCGCACGTATGCACGCATGCAAGCAAGCACGCACGCACACACCCACACACATATAAGAAAAATTTCCCTCTGGAATAATGAAGTATTATTTTATCTTATCTCTCATCTTATCTTACACACGTATACTCACACAAACACACACACACACACACACACACACACACATACGTTCGTACATATGCACATAGATACACGTTTCACAAAGAGGACACCCAAAGTTACCTCCTCTCTGCTGGCCTCCAGCTGCCGTACCAGATCCTCTCTCTCGTGAGCGGGGAAGTGGCGAGTATTCAGCCCTTCGTCTGTCGTGCCTACCCTGGACCTTGCTATTTGCTCTCGCAGCAACTAGAGAAACGAAAAGTCAAGTTCATTTAATTCAAGGCCGCGGGTCCAGACGACATTTAACACCTTACCGTCTCTTCTCGCCGATCGGCAATGTCTACCGCAAAGTTTCTTTGGATTTTCCCCAAAATACGATGGTAAAGTTTGAAGCAAAAAATAAATATGCAAAGGTTACAATTCATGTCCAACCCTCTACACTAGGTAACAATTGGTTTAGACAGTTAGGGTTCTTGACACTTGATAGGGGAGTCTTGAACTTAGATTCTGTACTACGCTATACAGAGAGAGAGAGAGAGAGAGAGAGAGAGAGAGAGAGAGAGAGAGAGAGAGAAAGAGAGAGAGAGAGAGAAAGAGAGAGAGAGAGAGGGGGAGAGAGAGAGAGAGAGAGGAGAGGGAGGGAGAGAGAGAGAGATAGAGAGATCAGGATGACTCATTCATAAGCTGGCACATAACCATGAAAACTTATTTATAAAGCATGGATATTCATCAACTGTTTAAACTGCTAATAACTTGTTTTTAGTTTAAGTAAGAATTTAACAGCGCTTGCAACACAGTTAGGTAATTTTTTGTGTTTTTTTCTAAATAAAGAGTTTTACGGCACTTGCAACACAATAAGGTCATATAAGTGCCGAAGACTAGAGGTGTTACAAGAGAGTAACAAACATAAAAAAGAAGGAGGGGAGATCGGGATGATAGATGTTTGATAGGAAAGAAGGAGCAAACCACACTAGAGCACCCGCTAACTACACACTCAAAAAAAGCATGCCGGTGCAATAGAAAGACAAAAACTGAACAAGACCAGCCTCTTAGAAGCATCTGCTGCCAAATGATCAAGTCAAACCTCAAGGAAGAGTGGATGAATGATTGGGCCACAGGTACGACAGGAAGGAGGATGTATGGCCACATGAATAAACCACTGGTCAAAGATCCAATCAATGAGTTGAGGAGGGGAGATCAATCCATAATCTTCCAACTTAGAACACAACATGTACCCCTCAACCAACATCTCAACCAACATCTCAACCGAATTGGAGTAAAGCAGTCTGCTGCCTGCCCACTATGTGACTACCCCTCAGAGACAGTGGAACATCATCTGTTCTTCTGTAGAAAACTAACTGATTTAAGGGGATGTTTTCTTCCCAAGCTACCCCACACATTTAATTGCCTCTACTCCTCAAGACAACAATTAGAACAAACATGCAATTATTACCGAATGGCATCATGCAGAAGAGTTAACGCTCAGATGCTACTGGATCGCTAACAACAACAACAATATAGTGTAAAGCGCATAGAGCCTGCTGTTGAGCGGAGATATGCGCTAAACAAATGCTATTTATTATTATTATTAACAACAGAAGCATCTGAACACAACAAGGTTTAGGAAGCAACAGTAGATGACTCAGAGACGAGAGAGAGGAAGAAAGCTCAATGGCCCTACCTTTATATCTCCTTCTGCATCTTGAAGCTTCTGTCTCAGATCATCCACTTCAAACTTCAGAGACTTGTTATTTTCCTTTGTATCAAACAACAGTCGGGCCAGACTCTGGACAAACAAGCAGGTTGTATTATATCACTGTGACAGGCGCTACCAGACAGCAGCAAGGACATGAAGTAAAAAATACGCACATCATTTACTTAGTTCTATAAGTGTCGTTTTCGTTAGAGTTTTATGCCACTTGCAACACAATAAGGTCGTATAAGTGCCGCAGATTAGAGGTGTTACAAGAGAGTAACAAACACAAAAAAAAGGAGCAGACCACACCAGAGCACCCGCAAACCACCAACAGTCTACTCTACCAAGCGTTCTTATTCAAAATGACATCAACAATTTTGCTTATCCAAACCTCCGACCTATTCATACTGGACACAAACAAGATATCAATGAAACATTTTTAGTTTTAGTAAGAGTTTTACGGCACTTGCAACACAATAAGGTCAAATAAGTGCCAAAGAATAGATTACGTGTTACAAGGGAGTAACATTAACATACACAACAAAGAAGGAGGAGAGATAAGGACGACAGATGTTTTTAGCTTTAGTAGAGGTTTTACGGCGCTCGCAACTGCATAAGGTCATATGAGCGCCATAAGATTAGAGGTGTTACAAGAGAGTAACAAACATAAAAAAGAAAAAGGGGAGATAAGGACGACAGATGTTTGATAGGAAAGATGGAACAAACCACACCAGAGCACCCGCTAACCACCCACTAAGTGCCGAAGATTAGAGGTATTACAAGAGAGTAACAAACACAAAAAAGAAAAAGTGGAGATAAGGACGACAGATGTTTGATACGAAAGAAGAAGCAAACAACACGAGAGCACCCGCCAACCACCCACCAACCCATTCATACTGGACACAATCAAGATACCAATGAAATATTTTGTAAAGTAAGGTTGTTGTTGTTGTTGTTGTTTTCAAATCCCTTTAGCTGCGAGCATTTCGCTCTGTAAAGTAAAGTAAATTTCACAAAACGAGACATGTGGACGCGGAAAGTTGGAGACGGAACCAAACCTGTGTCTGAATGTCGGAGAACGTCTTTGGGTCCATGTCAGCGTGCGAGGGAGACATCGGAGTCTGAAGAGCAGACACAGACAAAGAAAAAACAGGGACTTTTTACAATGTGTGCTCACAAATTGTGCATGATATCATACGTGTTGTGACGAGGTGGAATCAGGCGCTCGTCAATTTTTTTAGTTTTAAGTTTTAGTAGAGGTTTTTCAGCGCTCGCAACTGCACAAGGTCATAAGAGTGCCAAAAGATTAGAGGTGTTACAAGAGAGTAACAAACATAAAAAAAAGAAGAAGGGGAGATAAGGACGATAGATGTTTGATGGGAAAGAAGAAACAAACTACACCAGAGCACCCGCCAACCACCTACGTCAATTTTTGGGCATGTGGAGTTGCTGGTATCATCTCAAAGCTTGGTCAGTTGTCTTGCTATCGGTGAAACAAAATGACGATCTATCTAGACCAGAAGTCAAGATATTTCAGACTGAAGAAGGTGGGGTCGCCTGGTTTCAAAGGTAGAATTAGCGAGAAAATGGCCGCCAAAGTTTGAATAGTTCCATAGCTTGATAGTCCGTCAACACTGAAAACTTACATTTTTTGTGCATATAATCAACGTTTTTCAGTAAAATCCACCCAGAAATGTGTTCTTAATTGGAAAACAATGGTGCTCAGCCAGAAAGCAAAAATTAGATAAAAATTACCAAACTGGCAGAAAAAAGTCAGTTGCTTCAATTTCATTATTTTGACGAGCGCCTGATTTCACCAAGCTGCCTCACATATATATATATATATACATGCCAAGTAACTCGTAATTATCTTGTGACCTTTACGACCCTTCCACAAACAAACAGACGGTGCTGATATATGATGTAATTCCGCAGAAGTGAAGAACTCTTCAACAGAAAAGGTCGTATGTGAAGGGATGAGGTGAAAAACCAGCTACATCTATTTCAGAACTTTTGAGAAAATCAGCTTTTTTCAATGCTGCTATACGCAGGAATGTGCGAACATGCGTAAAAAGAAGATTTTTTGTTTGCTTTTATAAAGTATGTGTTGGGTTTTCGTCGAAAAAACTTTGTGCATCTGAACGCCAGTAACAATGTACATTTATTTTATAAACAAAAACCCTCGATTTTTTTCCAAAATGTCACTTAGCGGGTTTTGCATCTCACCCCCTCATATCATGCTTTCTTGTTGGATGAAAATGATCTTAGTTTTTAAACAGGGAAACAGGGAACACCCCCTCCTAAATCTTGTAATGAATCAATGAAAATCTCCTTCAGTGTACACAGCTTCTTTAGCAACAGTTGAAAACAGGATTTATAGCACACTCTAAGTTAGATCTTTGCCAATGCAGACTTATTTGCTTCTGTATCTTAAAGAATAATTAAAAGCATGTTCTGCAACAGCTTTAGTTCATTAAAAAGTTCCGTTACTCAGCACTGGGAAAGGCTAGGCCTACTTCTTCTAAACTCAGTAGATCTACCGATGCAATGAAATAATCTTATCTACCGATGCAATGAAATAATCTTATCTACCGATGCAATTACCGATGCAATGAAATAATCTTCTCTACCGATGCAATGAAATAATCTTATCTACCGATGCAATGAAATAATCTTATCTACCGATGCAATGAAATAATCTTATCTACCGATGCAATGAAATAATCTTAACTACCGATGCAATGAAATAATCTTATCTACCGATGCAATGAAATTATCTACCGATGCAATGAAATAATCTTATCTACCGATGCAATGAAATAATCTTAACTACCGATGCAATGAAATAATCTTATCTACGATGCAATGAAATAATCTTATCTACCAATGCAATGAAATAATCTTAACTAACGTCAAGACCAGTTTTTTCTTTCTTTTCTTCTTTGACTTGAGGTTTAGACTAATACTAATACCCTCAAAACTGAAGGAAAAGTACAGACCCTTTATCTTATACTACCAATGGCAATAGCAGACTGACAGCTCAATTCTTATTTTTGGATGGGTTCTCAAATCTCAGGGTGGTATTCCCTGCATTGCCCTAAAGCCTTTAAAAGCAGACATTCAAGAGACCTAGCTCCTTCAGCAACATTGGGGGGGGGGGAACTTCATCATACAAATTAACACACTCACATCACCGGTCAATTGTCTCTTGACCATTTGATATCGATCCCGGACTTGCTCTGCCATCAGCTTGAACTGGTCTCTCTCGCTGCGGCATTGGTGCAACTCTTTGCTCAGAATCAGAAGAGCTTCGCATTTGCTCTCCAGTTTCCGACGGCATATCTGATACTGAAAGATAAGATAAGATAAGATAAGATAAGATACATCTTTATTGTCCAGATCCTGGCACATTGGTTTGGTGTTCCACCACGAGTACACACACACACGTACACACACACACACACACACACACACACACACACACACACAAACACACACACATACACACGTGCACACACATGCACACACAAGTAGGCTTACAATCACATGCATAATATAAATGAGCAGCAATATAAACAATAATAATCGTAAGCTAGATACACACTCAATGTTATTTTGAAGCATGCTCTAAGGTCGTAAGTACACTAAACAAGATGGTTAAGATGGAAGCATTTTGATAGATGATGGTAAAAATGACCTGTATCTTTCTTTGTTACAGATCAGAAGCATGGGTCTTTTACTTCTGACTGATGTTTTTATTTGAGGGAACAAGGGATGTTTGTTGTCTAAAAAGATGGAATTAATTTTCTTAGTGCAAACTGTTATGTGCAATTCATCCAAGTAGGGGAATGAAGATGTTGAAATTTTACATGCTTTCCGTATTAGTCGATTTAATTTTTCTTTATCTTGTTGTCTTGTGTTCCCGGCCCATGCTGTTCTACAAAAATTGATCATACTTTCTATTGTTGAATGGTAAGTATGTGTATGTGTATGGATTTACAAAGTGTTTCAAGGTAAGCATGTGAATACTTATGACCTTAAAAACCCTGCAGAACTTGTACACCCGTAACTTAGTTATTGCAAAAGAAAGTATGAGGTTACGCGACTTACGTAAATTTCCTCATATTATATATATAGAGAGAGAAAACAATTCAGCTCTTGCTGCAACTGAGAGCTGACAAAATAAACAACACATTTATTTCCCATGACATGAACTCATGAACTTCAAAAATAGATTTCCCAACAATTAAAGTTCCATTTCTTTTGTATGTGTATGTATGCTCTCTAAAAAAAATCGTTTTGAATTATAACAGATGCACTACGTTTCATCATTTATTGTGAATAACAAAGAGAGAATTGTCACATCTGTTACAGCTGTGGAAGTACATGTGTGCGTGTTATGTGTGCGTGAGTGTGTGTGTGTGTGTGTGTGTTTGAGTGTGTATGTGTGTGTGTTTGTGTGAGTGTATGAGTGTGTATGTGCGTGTGTGTGTGTCGCGTGCATGAATATTGTTCGTACATGCATTTATGTAAAGCGCCTAGAGCTGTGTTTACATGGGAGTGGGCACTATAGAAATGATCTTCATTATTTTTATTATTAAAGTACGATTGAATTGACAGCAGCATCCCTCATCTACACAATTCATTCATTAACCCTATCCGTACGCCCTGGGGTCATTTTGTACCCCCTGGGGTTGTATTCTTCATATTCTAGAAAATTTCTAGTGCAAAGATCTCTTTAAAATCAGTATTTCTCAAAAAAATCGTTTTGATAGACTGGTGTATGCAAAGCGTACGGATCGGATTAACGAGTAAATTTCCTCTTTGGAAAGTGGTGGCACAGAGTTCTCAACGTCGTATGGATACGATAGTAAAACACGACGTACGGATAGGGTTTTAAAAAAAGCAGAAAACTAATCAGTTTGCATATAAAAATTGCCAATCCGTACCGCAGCATTTCCTGTAGAGCAACAAAAATATGTGGGCGACAGGGTCAGGAGGATGGAAAAACATTGGCAAATGTTACAATAACAGAGGGCACCAGAAGAAAAGTCGTACCATAGAGTGGGAGTTCTGTGCGAGGTCAAGAGTTGCCACATTCGGCTTAAGAAGTTGAATGTAATGTATAATCTTCCAGCTGTTGCACCAGCATACTCCGGTTACAATAAAACACAAAGCACTCTTTCCTGTGAGAGCGTAATACAAAGTCGTAGAAAAAGTTCTGATGGGTGACCAAGCCTTAAAGTGAAGCAGTGTTTTGTGTTAATTGGTTCAAATGAAATATTTGACCCTATGAAAGTACTGGAAATGACAAATTTTTTAAAAAATAAACAAAATCAAACAAATAAACAATATCAAAGACCTGCCCATCAATTTTTCTAACTAAAAGAATCAATCAAACAAACAGACCTTATTCAACAAGGCATGATCTTACTTTTTCTGCGAGAAACCATCTTTTGATACCACCAGAAAACATCACTGCTTCATGAAACCACTAGATACAACAAGCACTGATCAGTGAGCAGGCACACAACACAACAGCTGGCTCTATCATTGTCCTCCCAACTGTGTCAGTTAAGTGATGTTAGCACACAGCTACTCCTGTCTGAAGGACTGAGCCTGGGGTCATAAATCATGATCTATTACCCTTTTAGGGCTGCATCCCCACAAAAAACAAGCACTAGCTCGCACTAGTGACAGAGAGAGAGAGAGAGAGAGCAGAGAACTGTAAAACTAACTGTGTATTATGTCAGTTTGAGTAGCAGACTGGCTGTTGGCTGTCCATTTACTCACTACACTTTCAAAAAGATTTATATTTTAAACTTTTAAATGCTACATATGACTTTTGAGTATATTATTTACAAAAGTTTTTATGCATAATATTGGGAATAAACTCGAAACAAACTGCTTTTTTAAATTCATTATTTAAAAGTCCTTGACGCCGCTTTCAATACATGAAGTATGATAAAGGTTATTTACGGTACATCAAGTTCTGAGCAAACACGACAACCACACACACCAGCACAGCGGAAAGGGGAGGGAGGCAAAAACTACTGGGAATTCAGCGACACCTGTCGGTGACTGTCACAGCCAGATGGTGCAGATATTAACAAGATGAGGCTACGGCTTTTCAACTCTTCCCTTCTTATAATATCATAAATATATATATATGTATGCAAGCTGTAAGAAACACCAGCTCCTCTGAGAGGCAGACTAATGCATGTTATAGAGGCACTTTACCCCTTAAAATAAAATTACATTGTTCATTATGTTCAGTTGTTTTTAAAGCGAAACTAAATGTTCTCTCTCTACATTAAATTTCAATAATATAAGACAGAAAGCATTTCCTGTAAATTCTAAAAATTATTAATTCATCAACGGCAGTGGGAGAAGCAACATTCTGAATTCACCAGCTTTCACATGCAAGAGGCAGGTAAGTCTTTTGCACGAAACATTTATGCAACATGAGAGATTATCTAAAACGTGAAAAACAGCTCTACAATTACTAGAGACATTCATGCTTTCTTTAACCCTATCCGTACGTCATGTTTTACTATCGTATCTATACGATGTGGGGAACTCTGAGCCACCACTTTCCAAAGAGGAAATTTACTCGTTAATCCGATCCTCACACTATGACCGCTATGCATACATAGCAGTCAGTCAAAATGATTTTTTTGAGAAATACTGAAAGTTCCATAGAGATCTTCGCACTAGAAGTATACTAAAAATTGAAGAATACAACCCTGGGGGTACAAAATTACCCCAGGGCGTACGGATATGGTTAAAGAATTTCCTTCTCATCTGGGTGACTGACCTTAAAAATGGAAGTTTGGGTCTTAAACTAACAGGGAAGCTATTTCCATTTTTCAAAGTATTTGAAGCAATTGTGGTTTCCTCCTTTGGTCAATTTTCCAAGTTTCAAAAAGTAAGTTAGTACACTACCACTGTAGAGAACCTTGTATACAGAAGAGAGTTCAGAGAACGAAGGTGTAAATATTATGATGATGAAGTTGAAGAGAGTGACAAAAATCTGTTATTAGAAGTAAAAGTTATCAAGCTTTAAGAGGTTGGCAATGTTTGTCAGCCTTTTTCTTTTTGTCCTGTTAAATTTTTTTACTCATGTTGTAACTACTTTCATCTTTTATCTTTTTAAACCCTGAGTTTTTTCTACCGTTTCCCAGAGTTTTTTCTACAGTCACCTAAAACTGGTGCACTATGTCTCATTATAACCACCAAAGCTTACCTTCAACTTCTAAATAGCGGAAACAAAGGCTTATATAGTCATTAATTACTAATAAACTTGGTTAGGGAATAGTTCAGAAAAAGAAGCAAAAACTATCTCTAAATAAAACGAAAATGTTGTCACTAATGCTGGACGCTCCCGAGCGTCCTATGAGGGGCAGGGTTATAACCGCGGGACGCTCCCAGCGTCTGATGGAGTTCAAAGAGTTAATGCCACACATTGTGATCAGTCCCTGCCTCGTTTGCTTTCAGGAGAGCTAGATGTTCAAGGCCCTAAAGTGTCTATACAAGTGTCCCTTGATTCTATATAACCCTTCCGGCCCCATGTGCGTATATTTTCAGCAGCACTTGTACCTCCCACCATCCCAAGAGCGTATATTTTCAGCAGCACTTGTACCTCCCACCATCCCAAGAGCGTATATTTTCAGTTTCGGGGGGAGTACCGAATGTGCACATTTTTTTAAATGGCAGTGAACCTAAATAAACTTGAATTTTCATAATATTTGTTCATTTACCTTTAAACATAGTTATATGTCATCATCTAAACCTCATGACAAAGATACTACATCACTTTTCAGAATGCGTGCTTCTTTTTTCTGAAATACTGCTCTGTATTGGCTAGGACTGGAGTTAGGGAGCGCATAAAAATGGCTGGGGCTTGAAGGGTTAAAATCAGCGAGCAGCCCAAGCAGGCTTCTTCAAGTGCTACCTCATTTGATCATTCACAGCCGTATACAGAAGGGTTGACCAAAAACACAGCATTTCAGAACTTTCACTTTGGTAGTCATTGAGATGTTTCCATTGTTCAGGATTGGGCTCATTTTATTGAAACTATCTTTAGTCATTGTAATACTCCGTTTTATTTCTGTAGAACATGACATGGCATCACATGTAATTATTATATATATATATATATATATATATATATATATATGTTTCATGACGCTGTGGAATCAGGTGCTCGTCAATTTTTGGGCATGTGGAGTTATTGGTATCATCTCTAGTCTATTCATTTGTCTTTGACAAAACAATGACTTTTATCTACATGAATAGAAGTCGAGATATATTTGCGACTGAAAGAAGTGGGGATCGTCACGTTGCAGAGGTGAAATAAGTGAGGAAATGGCCGTCAAGGTATGATGGCTTCCATAGCTTTACAGTCCTTGAAAACTGAAAACTTACATTGTTTGTGCTTTCAAACGTTTTCTAGTAAAATCCACACAGAAATGAGATTTTACATACATATATTTATTTTAAAAAGTGTTGAGCCAAAAATAAGAAAATTAGAAAAAAATTGCCACCAGCCAGGAAAAATGCCAGCTTCTTTGATTTCATTGTTTTGATGAGCGTCTGATTCCACAGCGTTGTGACACATATATCTTAGATATTTTTTAAACTGTTGAACGTGTTTTATCTTTTCGCTTTTGTTTACGAGAACACAAAACAGGGTTTACAGATTTTTTCAATAATCATGCATTCTGTTTTCTTTCCATTCAAAAATAACCCTTTACGTTCACTTTCCATTACAACAGCATCTAGAAACTAAACACTACTAGAATTAATTTAGAAAGATAAACTAAACAGCTACTTGGTACTTAAACAAACACTGTGGGTGGTTGGCGGGTGCTCTGGAGTGGTTTGTTTCTTCTTTCCTATCAAACATCTATTGTCCTTATCTCCCCTTCTTCTTTTTTATGTTTGTTACTCTCTTGTAACACCTCTAATCTTCTGTCGCTCATACGACCTTATGCAGTTGCGAGTCCCCTAAAACCTCTACTAAAACTAAAAATCAAAGGTTTAAAATAATAAAATAAAAGGGGACAACACCAACATCTCTAGATCAACTCAGAATTTTCTTCTAGACTACCACAAAGAGCACACGGGTTGAAGTCAAAGGGGTACAGCTTGCATGGTAAGGAAGGGCAAGTCAGGTCACGCTTGATGCTAGACCATGACATAATGACGTAGTCTATCTGACGTAAATCTCCACTTGGACAGCACCACGCCCATCTCCTTGATGCCTTTTATGTGGGCCAAAAGTGTTCATCAGCTTTAGGTTGTTATAGCTAGCAAATTCCAGGAGCCAAGACCTCTGTCATTGGGGTTGGTACTGCAGTGGGGTCCATAGATTCCTTCCCAGTCTTTCATTGCATCTGCCCCGATCTAAGCATTCCAGTTGCCTTGTACAACAATGATATTCCTTCTTCTGTGTTTCTCCCAGTATTTCTCGGAGTTGGATGTAGAAATCCTCCACTTCTTCGTCATCATAAGCTGTTGTTGGTGCATATATATGCTAGGATGACAGTGATCTTAAATGGTGATGCTTTCAAGCGTATGGCTATGAGTCGGCAAGAAACTAGTCCGCAACTCAAGACGGCGTTCACCGTGTCTTTATGAAAGAGTACAGTCTGTGCCGGCTTTAAGCACGCCGGCATAAAGCATGTTTCGGACTCAAGCACGCTAAAAACGGCTCTTACTGAATTTTTGCTTTTTATATATATATTATAAATTACACGCCTTTAAGAACGGTAACTCCGGCTTTGGGCACACTTCATTTACAAGACAGTCAATACTTTCATGATGACCCATCGACGTTTGAACACAGTCTCCACCCCAGCAGTGAGTAGTGTAAGAGAAACACAAAGAACGCAAGTGATGGAGACACACACACGCGGAGAGGAAGGCAGAGAAATGCTCATAGCCGCGCGCATGGACATAGGATCTAGCCTAGGGCAAAGTTACACAGAGGAAAAAAAATACGAAGAGAGTAGAGGTGACGAGAAAGGGAGGCTGGCTGCCATTTCACCTTTGCCCCTCGCTATCCAATAATCCTGATTATGTATCACGTACAAGGTGGGATGAATGTGGCACAGTGGGCAGTGGTACGCACAGGCAGTGTGTAAGCCTAGGCCTAGAGTGCTGTACCGTGACTGGCCGTCTAAATTAAATTTTTCTTTCCCATTCGACCAAAGATACTCTACTAATTTGATTCGACAACAAAATGAAACAAACAAACAAAAACTACCCTGGCGGGTAAAAATGACAGTGCACACTTTTGCATGACCACTACTTATGAACAAAGGGTAATAACTCAGGAAATTTTCAACTTAAAAATCTCTGGATTATGAACAATATCTACTTCGCACTCAAGCACGCTTCGGCATTAATCACGCTTCGGCATTAATCACGCTTCTCTTTATATATGCTTTCTCCCGATGACCGTGCTTAAAGCCGGCATGGACTGTACTCCAACTCCATATTCATGGCGGTCTTCTCTGCCACTGTAGTATAGTTTATGCCCTTCTGGGGTTGAGGTTTCTCCGAAATTCTTCCATCGTAATTCGCACATTCCCAGGATCTTTCCATCTCGTGTTCTGGTTGCTTAACCTTCCCTGCTTCTCTCAAAGTTCTCACATTCCACGTGCCAATGACGATGTTTCCTCTGGCACGTATACACTTTTTGTTGGTCTTCCAGTAGCATAGTTTCCTCTTTCGTCCTGGTGACCATCAACGTAAGACTAAGAAGAGGTGGTTCTTGTTCCGGGCGACGACCGAGCCGGTATGGGGGATTCTTTCTGGCTGTTATCTTCATTGTCGTTTCTTGGGCAATGTCGCATGGCGGAGCCCATCCTTCTCCACTCCAGACCACAGCCGAAGTCCTCCCAACCGGTGGCTCGCCTTGGTCTCAAACACGAAGCCGTTAGGTTCATTTGGGAACTTTTTCCGCCCTGGCTGTTCACCGCCTCTTGTGGTTACGCCCAGTGATGCCATGTTAACATCACCCCCTCACACGGTTGGCGCGCCTGCTGAGGCGAGGTCCCGTGGTATAGCGCTTGAGTTAAGGCTAGGATTAGGGTTTAGATTAGGGCTAGGATAGTAGGGTCTGGGTTAGGTCTCTTTTTTATATTGTGTTAATTATTTATAGAGGCCGCTCGTTATGGAAGTCTGGAAGAGTGGAAGTCCACCCCTGCCCTGAGCATACCGCCACACACCGGATCCTTCTTTCATGATACCACCACTATGCATCAAGTCTTCTTGACCACTAGGAAGCTACTCCATTAAAAGTTGGGGAGGACTTCCGTAACGAGCGACCACTTTGAGACAGAGTAGAACTTAAGAATGATGTTGCTCACTTCACCCTCCACCCTTTTCCCTTTTGCTTAGAATTTTCTTTTCTTCACCCCCTCCCACCCCTCTTCCTGCCTTGGCCTTCTTTCATTCTCCCTTGTTTCTTCGAATGACTTTTATTTTCAAATTGTCGAGCGTTGCCGGGTTCGCACACGAAAAGAGGATCGAAGTCGTGTTCCGCGCACTGAGCGAGCAAGGCCTTGTCAACCGATGCTGTTTTGTAATGCCCACCTTCGCCATCCGTAAACCCCGATGCATTCAAACCACCGCTGCATTATTTTTCAAGCTAGGCCTAGTATTCCTGAGCTGTTTCCTCATTCACTTTGAGTTTGAGCGACCGTAGCATTTCAGTCATGCCTCTGTGCCAAAGGTGGATGATTCAGGGCGCCGTGAACGTAGCCTGCAAACTACGTTCACGGCGCCGTGAACTTAGCCACTAGGTAAAAAAAAACCCCACAAAATCTTCACGTTTACATGGCATATTTAACTGAAATGGCTATTCAATGGAATGGGAAGGCAATTTCCAAAGAGCGCCAAAATCTTTTCACCAAAACTGACACACCACATACTTCTGTTGTGATACTGTCAAGTCGACTGGACAGCGATGCCGATGCCGCATCGGCAGCAGTCATCTTGCAGTTTTGCCCTCTGATCTTCTGACTTCACTAATGGAGTAATAGACCACAAACGCCTCACAGATGATCAATGAAACATAGCTCGGCAGACAGCTAACATTACTGTGACAGCTTCTGTTTTATTTATTTGTCAACATTTGAGATCCACACATACGTCAACAATAATAAACAGACAACGTCCACCAAGCACTTCCCGTGGGCAAGGGACATAATTCATAAAATTTCATACAGATATCTCTTTATGAAGGGGTGTCACATCATCTAAATCTTACCAGTTCAGAAAAGTTAACGTTTTGGCTTTGGGAAAATTATCCTTTATTTCTGTATACAGCAAAATATGAATTACAGTAGCTTAATTAGTGACACAGAATTATCTTTATACTTTTCAATGGTAGCCACAAGAGAGAGAGAGAGAGAGAGAGAGAGAGAGAGAGAGAGAGAGAGAGAGAGAGAGAGAGAGAGAAAGAGAAGTATTAATAATATGATATATATGCAAAGAGACAGGGGGAGAGGAGAGAGAGAAAGAGGGGGGAGAGGAGGAGGAAGTATTATTAAAAGGCTTTTAAAAAATGGGTGGGGCGGGGGTGTTTACATTTTAGGAGCTCACCAGCTCACCGGAAATACCTTAGCTTTTTTCACTAACCGAGTTTTCTTTTACGAAATCAACATTACACAATGCGGCTAGCTGCAGCCCCGTCAGCCAGAAGCTGATTGGCTGCGGTAGGCTAGTGGTAAATATTGTGTTGGGCCTATGATTCC
>NW_004797883.1:127347-136021 GCF_000002075.1 Aplysia californica | reverse complement strand
GGGTCTAGATCTAGGAAATCCGAAATGTTACCGAAAACTCTTCGTTCCATGTGGGTATCCCAGGAAGTGATGACATCTCAGTACTAAAATTAGCTACCAATCAGAAAGTGAAAGATGCGTCTTCTACGTTTAACGGCATGTCTCGCTTTCCTTCGTCCTCACCCTTCGACTGCCACCGACTAATGTCTCTAACCGAATTTTTCTCTTTTCCCTTATGATTCCAACCCCAACCACCGCCCTTTTCACTCATGACTGATGTTTCTTCAGTCTCACTTCTTAACCTTCATTTCGCTCCAGGCCTTGTTTTTCTTTTGCCGTGTAGTCAGTCAGTGTGTGTAGAACTAGTTTACAGACCCGGTAACCTGGAACAAAGTCTCGAAGTATACACAGACCCCACAGGGGAAATCTTTTCTTGTGATTTCGGAAAGTTTCAGCACCCTCTTGGCTCAGGGTAGACCAAGGTTTTTCTAGATTTATGGCCCAGGTCTAGATCTCTAAACAGACATAAATTAAGGAAGTGGCTATCCTCACCCTGGGTGAGAATAAAAATAGGATCGACCTCTCACCGCGGGTGAGACTTGCCAGCGTTGGCTATTCTCACCTGACATGAAACAAGACCTAATTGAAAACACTGTACTCAACTGTAGGCCCAACTTCTTTCAAAAACACTGTAGAACTCAATTTATTTTCCGAATTCTTAGTTTTAAGATTCTGACAAACAGAAAAGGATCCTAGAATTGTTTTTAAAGAAACACCGTGGCGTCAGTGTTTGTCAGAGATCAGTTTGGAAAAAACCTGGATTGATGGAAAGGGGGACTTTACTTGAAGGTTTTAGACCAGTCTCAAATCTTTCATTTTCAGCCAAAATTCTGCAGAAGGTTTTCTAATATAGACTTTCGGCATAAAGGCAAATAGTCTGTGGCGTTTATTAGCATGATACAAGGCGGCCTTACTGAAGGCTTAAGATCCTTAGCGTACAGAAATTTTATGGCATTGATTTGATAAAAAGAGGTTTATCCTTACTCTCTTGAACCATTTGGCAGCATTCTGTTCCATTGATCATGACATTTTACTTGAGAGATAAATGTGGGTGGTTGGCGGGTGCTCTGGTGTGGTTTGCTTCTTCTTTCCTATCAAACATCTATCGTCTTTCTCCCCTCCTTTTTTTTGTTTGTTACTCTCTTGTAACACTTCTAAGCTTCAGCACTTATATGACCTTATTGTGTTGCAAGTGCCGTTTGAGCAATAAATTGAAGTTGAACGATGACAATAAGATGGAATGATTGTGGACTGAAAATTCAAAGGCAAAATTAGAAATCTTACAGAACTGCAAATTAACATAATAATCCCTCAATTCGTTACATTTAAAAAAGTCTTTTAAATCGAGATGTTCGATGTCCTCAAATTAGCCAACTGAGCTGAAGAGGTTCTAGATATTTCCAGTTAAAAAGAATTGGCAGTGTACGAAATTACTTAATTTTTAAAGAAACAATGCATTTGTCAGACTCTCATTGAAAACAGGAGAATAGGAAGACTAAACCACTTTCAAGAAGTTTTATATTCTTCTCTTTTTTGTTTCAGTTTTACGATTGTCCGGAGGCTTTGGTAGTCCTCTCAATGCCCTCCTTGGCCGCCAGTTTGCAGCTGTTGGTGTACCGGCCCGGAAGTCATGCTTTGTCAAGACTGAGGACACACTTCAGAAAAGTGCAAAGTATGAGTTACTAAGTGTTCATTAGTTTTTTTGCATGTAGTGAATCATTTTGTAGATTTTCTGATTGTGCTTTTATATGGGACTCAAATGTATCATGTAACTTTTGCCTTTTGACATGGGGATTCGCAAAGGAGAGGACCTACCCTGTTTAAGACTTTTTCTCAGCTGATGTTATGATTTGTTTAGAATGACTGAGTGGAAAGTGTTTCAGTCAGGATGAATTAAATGTAGGCTACATTTCAAAGACTTCCTTCTGTGCAGCACTCCTTCGGTTGAGCCATCTGTTTGCATACTTCATAGCATCACCTTTTTCTGTCCGTCCTTTTAACATGATGATGATATGATGACCGTATGCAGCTGCGAGCGCCGTAAAACTCTTATTAAAACATAACATGATGATGGATTTGTTGCAGTAAAACCTGTTGGCACTTACTGTGACTTACATTACCAAAAATTGAGTCGATAGTGCTGTAAAACACCTACTCTATCAATCAATCAATCAATCAATCAAGCATTTTTTTTCACGTGATTTTTTGCCATTTGGTTTAGATGGCTGGTCAGTCTCCAGCTGCTTCCTGTTTTGGGGTGATTGGGGTCCGCTGCACTGTCAGACAAGTTTGCAACCCTCCGGGGCGGTGCTACTGACGGAAGTATCTTTAGGCCATTCCCAAAGGGGGGATATTTCTCATTCTAATGCCCAGTAGAATTGTAAATGGGCTGATTCATCAATGTCACGCTCATAATGTCATAACTGTGTCTGAACTTCAACAGGGAACTGCTGCTTTTTCTTTCCTAATCCTTACTATCGTCATTTCCCTCTACTTCTCTTGTATGTTTGTCACACGCTTGTGACCTGCTATTTCCGGGGTGCCTTTTGATAGTCGAAGCAGACTGTGCTGTTGAAGCTAAAGAGTAGATAGAAAGAAGGAGGGAAAGGTGGAAAGAGAGCCTAGAACTAGAAGAGAGAAAGAAAGAGGGGGGGGGGGGAGGGGGAGGAAGGGAGAAAGAGAGAGATTAAGTGTAATCATAATAATAATAGATAGTATTTGTATAGCGCATGTCCCCACTCGAAAGCAAACTCTAGTCTATGCGCTTTGCACTATATTAGTGTAGATGTTGTGAAAAGTAATGTTATGGTTGCTCTTAATTTTCTTTCCCAGCACATCTCTGGTCCCATACCGGGAACAGAGCACAGGCCAGGAAGTAGCTCCTGCCCCAGAGAAAAAACCTTACTCCCCATTTCAAGTTCCTGTGAGTAACAAAGTGGACTATGCCTTGGCAAGGCTGGATGACCTTCTCAACTGGGGCAGGAAGGTAAACATTTCTGTACTCATAGATCAGAGAATATGGTCGCATTTCACACCTTGCTGCTTCATCTCGCCGATCGGCCATGTTTACCTCTCAGTTTGTGATGTTTACCTCTCAGTTTGTGATGTTTGCCTCTCAGTTTGTGATGTTTACCTCTCAGTTTGTGATGTTTACCTCTCAGTTTGTGATGTTTGCCTCTCAGTTTGTGATGTTTACCTCTCAGTTTGTGATGTTTACCTCTCAGTTTGTTTGGATTTTCCCCGAAATATGATGGCAAGGTGTTAAGGACAAGCGGGACTGGATCGATAACAAGGACAAGCGGGCTAACCCAGATTTCAGGTGTTTCCGAGAAATCTTGTCCTACACCAAGTAGACATTGCCCTACCCGTAGGAGAAGTTCGGTTGTAGTAGTGTGTAGGGCCTATATATTTGTTTGGTTTTAGAGAAAGCTCTTCTTGTGTTTTAAAGAAACTGAACGAGGGGCAAAAACTTTACCTTCGATTTTCTCAAAACAGCAGTTTTTGGGGATAGCTCCCTTGTGCTGTAAAGCTACCATATTATGATGAACTTTAAAGTTATTGGTAATAGCTCGGACGCTGCTGATGCGTTACGTTGTTATTTAGTGGAAAAATTCCCATATTCTATAGCAAGTGGGAAAAGTGATTTAATTACATTGAAAAAAAAATTGCAGGATAGCTTTTTTATTCTTCTAAGCCTCTGTCTTTCAGATCAATGATGTTGTGCAAAAATCACTCCTCTAGTAGCTAGCTTGCTTCCAAGTTCCTGCATTACTTAGGCCCTCTGTTTTATAGAGGAAAAAAAAAGTGACCCAAGACTTACTTTTCAATTTTGAATGAAATTTAGAAATAGTCAATAAGATTTTATTCAAGTCTTGTATTTTCATTTATTATATTTTATTACTTTTAAATGTATTTAACTGTAATTTGTAATGTGATCTTACAATGATATCTTCAATTGCATCTCTTACATTTTACTTTGAATGTGATAGAACTTTTGTTTTGGCTGGAGCAGGCCCTTGCTTGCGAATAATTCAGTTAAAGTCACACTTTCTTCTGTTCAGTGAGTAGTGTATTATTTAATACAGAGCCTGCTGTGAGCTGTTAGTCCATCCTCTATAGCCATGCATTTCTGCTGGGAAAAAAAGTGGGTTGTTAGTGGGTGCTCTGGTGTGGTTTTCTTCTTCTTTCTTATCGAACATCTATTGTCCTTATCTCCCGTCCTTCTTTTTTTATGTTTGTTACTCTCTTGTAACACCTCTAATCTTCTGGCGCTCGTATGACCTTATGCAGTTGCGAGCACCCTAAAAACTCTACTAAGAAAAAAAAAGAAAGAAAGGGGGGGGGGGGAGGTGTGATTTCACAATTTTATGTATTCAGTACTGAAGATGACCTCTTTTCTCAGAATTCTCTGTGGCCCCTTACCTTCGGTCTTGCTTGCTGTGCTGTGGAAATGATGCACTTCGCTGCCCCGCGCTACGACATGGACAGGTTTGGGGTGGTGTTTCGAGCCTCCCCACGACAAGCAGACGTCATCATCGTGGCGGGGACTTTGACCAATAAAATGGCACCTGCTCTGAGAAAGGTTTGTCCTCTTCTTTTGAGTAACTTTTGTTGTAATTTTTTTTGAAGCCCTTTGGCTCATGCGGAGAATTATGAGTTCAATTTCAGAGTGGGGAAGTTGTTGGGTTTTTTTTAATCGAGTGTGTTTGTCTTTCTGTTGGGATGCTGAATCTGGTGACCAATATGATATAGTACTTTGGTGCTGGGCATGAGATTCGTCCAGGTCTATTTGTTTTTTCTTTTTCTCTTTTTCTTGTGCTGATAAGTACAATTTCTTAGAAAAAAAGATGATACATTTTTAAAATAAGTTTTTGGGGTTTTTTTTGTATTTGCTTTTTGCATGACTGATACTGAAGTTGACTGCAGCTTACATTCATTTACACAGATTCTCTTTCCGTGAAAGCAAAGGCCACCGCAATTTTTCTCTTCTGATATTCAAATTAAATTCATACCTTTGTTTTTTAAATTGATTTCTATTATATCTGTATGAGTTCATCAAAAATTGGTTTGGATGTGTCCTGTTTGTACGAATTTACCTTCCTGGAAGTGCGACGACCCTATATATTGGGCCGACCTACTTTGACCGGAAAGTGTACAGGTTCTACATAAAGAGCACAGACTCTGACCTTTAATGAAAATTTTCAGCGCCCTTATATGGTAAATGGTGTAGATGGGGGCTCTCGTGGCCTAGAGATTAAGGTGTTCGCCTCTCATTCAAAGGTCCCGGGTTCAAATCTGTGCATCTCGCTGATTTTCCTTTGTACGTGCCAGACTAATTTAACTCAATGTTATTTATAATTGCCTGTGTTGTGTCGTTACTTGAAGGTCTACGATCAGATGCCGGAGCCACGGTGGGTGATCTCGATGGGCAGCTGTGCCAACGGAGGCGGCTACTACCATTACTCTTACTCTGTCGTGAGGGGCTGTGATAGAGTTATCCCTGTCGATATCTATGTACCGGGTAAGTTGTTTAGTACCAGGAATTTGGGAGAAGTTCTTTTGGTTGTTTTTTTTATCACATTACACCCTGAGGGTCTGGACGGGAAGTCCATTGTTACACCCTGAGGGTCTGGACGGGAAGTCCATTGTTAGATCCTAAGCAAGGGGAAAGAACCCACCTCCTGTGAATACAAGCCTTTAAAAAACACATTTAAAAAATACTAAACAAATTTTAAAAATCCTGAAAAAATAAAAGTTAAAAAGAAAACTGAATGTAGTTTCAGAAAAATATAACTTTATGTATGCGCAAATTGTTGGAAATGTTCTAACTTTAGTTCAATCGGGGTGTCCGACCCGTCACTCTCACTCTCAGCCTCGAGGTCGGGCCCTAGATCTAAATTCTAGATTTTCTACGTCTGATCAATTTGAATCGCCCCAAACTCTTGCTACAACGTTTTCATCAAAATCTGAGCCATCTGATTTGTCACATGCTTGTTTTCGCTTAAATCCATCGTTATTTCGAACTCAATTGTGTGGCTTTTCAACAAGTCGAGACACTTTCGAAGTGTCGGTAACGCGATCGCACTTCGATCAGCTCTAATACTAAAACTACTGGCCCGAAAAATTTCGTCTTAGTACCAAACGAAAGAAGAAACTTTGCTATGATTATGCAAATCAAAATCTCGGCCCCGGAGTCTCGTCAAGGCGAGACTTCGTTTCTAAAGACGCTGGGTCGGCGCGGGCGGTTCCGGGCAAGTCAGGGTGTAATGTGTTAATTGCTTTTTTGGGGCGTGGGAGGTTGGGTGGTCACTGGATTGGTGGTTATGTAATAATGATAAATAATAAATAGCGTTTGTATAGCGCATGTCCCCACTCGAAAGCACGCTCTATGCGCTTTACACTATATTACATAAATATACATTATACTATATTTAATATTACTATATTTCTATATTTACATAAATTATCTTGTATAGTATTGAGCAAATGCAGTACAAAAATTTCATGACATTATATTTATCTTCATAATTTGTGAAAAGGAAATGCTCAAATGTTTAGTTCTAGGTCACACACTGTTGATTTTTATTTGTATTCCTTTCCTATGAACATGTCAAATATAATAGCACTCAACGTAACCTTTACACCCTTAGCAAGGATCTACAGAAAAGCAAAGACTTTGAGTTAATTAGCTTTTGTTTGTGGCATGATTGTTCTGTTTCTGACAACCTTAGGAACGTTTTGCCTAATTTCCTTTTTTTGAAATTAATAGATCCGGAAACTTCATGGGAAAAGGGGTTGGACAGGACATGTAAATCGGATAGGCACACTCTTTTTTTCCTTTCTCTATTTGATCTATATTTATCTCTTTAAAATATCTACATGAAAATCTCTCCCTTTGCATCACTAAGTCCTGATAAAGTGAGACCTGTGTGACACTGGTGATATGTTACTCTCTTGTAACGCCTCTAATCTTCGGCACTTATATTTCCTATTTGTATTGCCAGTGCTGTATAACTCTCATTGTGGGTGGTTGGCGGATGCTCTGGTGTGGTTTTCTTCTTCTTTCAAATCAAACATCTATCGTCCTTATCTCCCCAAACTTTCATGAACATTAAAAGGTGAAATGTGACACATATGTTTATTTTTTCTGTGTCTGATTCCCCAGGTTGTCCCCCCACGGCAGAAGCCTTGCTGTACGGAGTATTGCAGCTGCAGAAAAAGGTCAAGCGCATGAGCACATTGCAGATGTGGTACAGGAAATAGGACAACAACAACCATCTTCTTTTGTTTCATGTTTTCTTGTGCACATGGGTTTTTAGAAATTTGACAAAAATTTTAAATTAAATATCAGGAGTCGCACCTCAACACTCTGTTTGTCAAAATTGTGCGGCTATGTGAAGAAATGAGGACATTTTCTTGAGAGTTTGTGGGAATTTATTCCGTCCTAACTAAAAAGATTTTAGCTGAAGATGAATACAGTTCTTGCGCTATGAGATTAATGCAATGTCAATTTGCTGTGTTTATTTCGAAATGGGGATGCCTCACGATAACTTGATCTTTTTATTTGGCTACTAAAAATTATTTCCAGCTGAAATAATTACTTGATGCTTTTCCGTTTTTTGTGAGACCAGGTGGAACTTGATATATGTTATTTTGAGATAGTGTTTATTGTTGATTTAATATTTAAGCAGTAGCTTACTGACAGTTCTGACAGGTAGTGACTTGAAAATGACCCGGCTACTTGTACAATGTGGTTTGTACAAAGTTTCTTATGAATATTAAAACTGAAAAAACTTGAATGGATCTTTGTTGTTGCTTTTTTTTTTTTTTTTAAATAGCCACTTGCAACTTCATGGTTTGTGTTGTTTTACTTGTTAACGGGAGTGAGTTGGCGGGTGCTCTGGTGTGTTTGCTTCTTCTTTCCTATCAAACGTCTATCATCCTTATCTTTCCTCCTTCTTTTTGTGTTTGTTACTCTCTTTTAACACCTTTAATCTTCTGCAATTATATGACCTTATTGTGTTGCAAGTGCCGTAAAGCACTTACTAAAACTAAACATCTAGATCTATTGTCCTTATCTCTCCTGCTTTTCTGTAGCCTATGTGACTCTCTAGCAACACCTCTAATCTTCGGCGCTTATACAACCTATTTGTGTTGCATGTACCTCGAAACTCCTGCTAAAAGTAAAATAAGTTACCGCGTTTTTATAAATTAAGATCGTAAAGTTGACTCCGCTAGTGTTGAATTCGCTTGAGTTGATCTACGAAAAAGCTTCAAAACAAAGTGGGTGGTTGGCGTGTGCTCTGATGTGGTTTGCTCCTTCTTTCCTATCTATCATCTGTCATCCTCTTCTCCCCTCCTTTTTTTTTGTATGTTACACTCTTGTAACACCTCTAATCTTCGGCACTTATATGACCTTATTGTGTCGCAAGTGCCGTGAAACTCTTACTAAAACTAAATTCAAAACAACAGACAGACAAGTGCCCCGTGCCTAAATTCATCCAGCTCTTGGGGGGACAGCTGAGTGAGTAGTGGGTCAGTGAGCAGAGCGTGAGTCATGCAGCCTCCAGCTCATTGTCCTCAACCAAAGACATGGTCAACAAACCCAACACCCCCCCCCCCCCCCCCCCCCCCC
>NW_004797883.1:124210-127247 GCF_000002075.1 Aplysia californica | reverse complement strand
CCCCACCCCCCCCCCCCCCTCCCCCCCCGTGGCGGTGCCACTGACTGAAGTGTCTTTAGTCCATTCCCAAAGAGGGGACATTTCTCGTTCATGCACAGTAGAATTGTAAATGGGCGGATTCATCAATGTCACGCTCATAACTATGCCTGATCTACAACAGGGAACTGCTGCTTTTTCTTTGCTAATCCTTACTATTGTCATTTTTTCTCTACTTCTTTTGTATGTTTGTCACACTCTTGTGCCTTGATAGTCGAAGCAGAAGCAGACTGAGCTGTTGAAGCTAGAGAGGTCAGCAGAGTTAGCCTGATTCCCTGTAAGGACGTCTTTGTTGACATCCATCCCTTGGTGCTCATATTACCTTTTATGCAGTTGCGAGCGCCGTAAAACCTTTACTAAAACTTTTAAAAACCTACGCTGGCTCGCTGGTCTCGACATCGCCAAGATGTTCCACCACCTTGAACCCTTCCCATCACACCAGGGGCGAAGGCTGACTTGTTTGACAGGGTAATCAAAGTGAAATGGGACCAGATAGGGCCTGGAGATATCACACTCACACAAGTCACAAAAATCTTACTGGCACTGGAGGCGGCAACTCTGAGTTGTGAATGAAAACAAATCCTGAATTCATGTTGTATGCTTGTTCAACCGCTAAAATAATCGGGAAAGTATTTCATTAAATATTTTTATTCTAACTAACCTTAAATTTAACTTTAGATTTGAACACACGAACACCAAGGAAAGAAGCACAGATGTCAGCACTACAATGGCATGTTATACCAGACAGCCGAAACACTTTGGTAGACCACGCCAATTATTAATTTTTTATTTCACATTTGGCTGTTTTTTTGTCTAGCTTTTCGCGGCCAGGAGCCGCTGTCTTAATCGAGGTCACGATCTGATTATAGGACGTTAAAAAGTCGAGGGAAAAAAAACAAGCACTAGCAGTGTAGTAGCAGAAGTCAAAGGATTATTAGGAGTTAGTTCCCCTCACATCTGTGAGGTAGACTCGACCAGTGTAATAGTTCGCTTAGATAATCAGCGCGTCTGGGTGCTTATAACCGTGGCCCGAAAGGGGTGAACAGGGTATATGCGACAATGAAACAGTTCTGACTTTTGCACATGTTCCCTTCAAATCTATTGGTTGACTCTTCCAGCCTCACTTTAAGCTTACTTAATCAAAGCTTATGGAGTGGCCCGATAGAGGCGAACAGGCTATTTCTGTGGCAATGAAACGGTTTTGAAGGTTAGGCATAGTCTATTGTTCATTGGTGATTATGAACGTCTTTTTACATTTAATTTATGAGGTTTACGTCTATGGGTGAATTTGACTGCGACAATGTTTCAAAATTAGGAAGGGAAGCAGTGATTATTTGATTATATAGACGCTTCGCCTCTGCATCACACAAACTAGTTGTTTGCTTCTTCATTACTGTCAAACATCGTCCTTATCTCCCTTTCTTCTTTTTTATGTTTGTTACTCTCTTGTAACTCCTCTGATCTTCTGGCGCTCATATGACCTTATGCAGTTGCGAGCGCCGTAAAACCTCTACTAAAACTAAACTAGCTGGAATCCCAGGACAGCATAATTTTAATAACCCTATCCATACGCCCTGGGGTCATTTTGTACCCCCGGGGTTGTATTCTTCACATTTTAGAATACTTCTAGTACGAAGATCTCTTTGATATTTTCAGTATTTCTCAAAAAATCATTTTGGCAGGACACAGGTGCAGGGATGCTCTCCCACAGGCACCAGGGAAAAAGAAAAGCGCCAAAGAGGCATATCTCTGGTGTTCTGTGTGCATAGAGCACAGAATTCTACACTTACCCTCAACAGGCCGCCATGTTTTAGTTTCAATTCCTCACAGCGAGTCAGCGAATCGGCGATCGCGAAGAGGGAGTTCCGCTTCTATAAGTGTAGAATTCTGTGGCATAGAGTTATCTCCTTTTTAAAGCCTATACTCCTATAGTGTACATCTTTTCTTCTTTTTTTTTTTTTTTGGTACGAGTTTTACGGCGCTCGCAACTGATAAGGCCATATGAGAGCGGGAAATACAAGCTGGTTGCATTCACAACAGTTCATTGCACGACTGGGCTCGGGTCAATCATCAGATTTTTAAAAGTTAAAATGTTAAAAATTCGAAGTAAATTTACGTTAGTGTACATCTGTGGGTGTGTGCAAGACCCCTCTCTGCATTCACCTGTATTTTGTAAGGTACCACGCCGTGCTTTGTAAGGTACCACGCCGGTGTTTGTAAGGTACCACGCCGTGCTTTGTAAGGTACCACGCCGGTGTTTGTAAGGTACCACGCCGTGCTTTGTAAGGTACCACGCCGTGCTTTGTAAGGTACCACGCCGTGCTTTGTAAGGTACCACGCCGTGCTTTGTAAGGTACCACACGCAGTCAGCTGAACTATTGCCAGACTGACGGGTGACTCTAGACCTCAGCAAAATCTCAATGTAAGTGATGAATATTATTATTTGCATTGTGCCTTTACTCACTCAGGCAAAACTGACTGAGAAAAACTTACTATTTGAATGTTTGTTCACATGTTTATCGGGACCATACATTACATTTTTTTAAATGGAAATTTCACACGATTGGGGGAAAAAATCGTGAAAAAAAAACCCTAGGTTCTAATAAAAAATAATCAAGTTCTGGTGGGGTTTCTTTTGGGTTTTTTGTTTTGTTTTGTTTTTTTGTTTTTTTGTTGCATTTTGTTCAGTGCATGTTAAACAAATGTTTGTCCAAATTTAGTTAAGATCCATTCATAAGTAAATTCAGTGTGATTTTTTAATTAAAAAATACACCAACACAAAAAAAACAACCGCTAGTGCCCATGGCATGTTGGGCCAAAACGGGTCCAGTCTGAAGTGAGTTAAGAAGTAGATTTTTTTTTCAGGTCCCAGCCCCTCTTCTTCTTTACAGCTCTCAACGGTTCAGATGAACTTCGGGATGAAGATCATCTTTTTTTTATTCACTCCCCCACCCCGCCAGGCGTTCAAACGACATCGGTTCAACTCATCCGTTGTCGACTG
>NW_004797883.1:121261-124110 GCF_000002075.1 Aplysia californica | reverse complement strand
TGTTGGCCCAAAACGGGTCCAGTCTGAAGTGAGTTAAGAAGTAGATTTTTTTTTCAGGTCCCAGCCCCTCTTCTTCTTTACAGCTCTCAACGGTTCAGATGAACTTCGGATGAGATCATCCGTTGTCGACTGTATTGTATTGTATTGCAGTCAAATTAACGTGTCCCTGCGGTTTTATGCAAAAAAAACAACAAATTTTGAAATTATTTAAACTGAGCCCAAAAATGTGAAATTATGCGATTCTGTTAATTTTAACAAAGAATGATCAAAGAAAATAAGAAAATAATCAGAGATTATGTTAAAAAAATTTTTTTAAAGATCAAATTTTGTGAAAGTATGCGGGGTGCATAAAACCCAGGAACAGATGAACTATCGGCCCACGGCAGCCTGGCAGCCAGCGATGCTGTTACAGGAGACCACGCCATTGTCACAGCTACAGGAGAAACAGTCGGCTGTCCATTGTGCCCCGTGATCACGGTGCTGAAATGAAAGTGCACAAACGACATAATGAGGTTCACTTTTACTGTAGGATTTAGGACTATCTATATTCACCATCTGAACAAGTGGGTGACAGGGAAATAGCAGGGAAACGTAGTTTTTTTAAGAGCATCCGAGCAAAGGAATGAAATGAGAACCATGATCGCCAATGTCTGTCGCAGATTGGCACTGGATGATGATGATGATGATGATGATATAAAGTATAATAATAGGATAATGATAATAATATCGATTATAATAGGATTATAATGATGATAATGGCCTGTCAATAATAGGATAATGCTTATATTATTATTATATAAATATTACATTATAATAGTTTGTTCGTGTTTCTTAACAGTCAGAGAAGAGGTATGAAGAAGGCGGTGGCGATGGATTGGACACACTTTCAGGAAGTCAAGCAGCTGCATAACAAGGAAAGTGTTAGATTGGAACCCACAGGGTAAAAGATCAAGAGGAAGACCACGTGGAACCTGGAGAAGAGTCACGGAAATGGGTGTACCGAAAAGTGGGAATACATGGAGTGACATCAAGCGACTAGCCCAGGATAGGGAAAGGTGGAGAGTGTTTGTTCGTTGCCTGTTCCGATTCCTGACCCAGGGTGAGAAAGGCAATGATGATGATTATAATAGGATAATGATGACAATGTGAATTATAATCAGTATCTTGATTTTATCATAATAATACTCAATTATAATAAGAAATGAAGAGCTGTGGGAAAGGACAGGACAAAAGGATATAGAAGTAGAAATAGGACTAAGAAAGTGGCGATGGATGGGACACACCTTAAGAAAGCCCAGCGGAAACATCACAAGACAGTCACTGCAGTGGAACCCACAAGGAGCACGTGATTATATGCAACGATCACAAGGAGTAGGAACAATTATTATAATTATAGTAACGAAACAAAACATGGATCTATACTAAGTACAATAATGGTGGTGATGGTGATGATGATGATCGATCGAAATATTAATCTCTGATCTGATGATTTTATACCCTTTCATTATTGAGGTCACGATCACACGTGTGTATTCTGCGTTATAAAAGAGGCAAAAACTTTGAATTCACATTTTCTTTCCTGTGGTGTATTTACGTAGAACAAGTACAAGCAGTGGCGGGGCGCCATTGGTGCAAGCGCTCCACCTAACCCTGGCCTTCACCCCCCCCCCCCTTTCTAATTGTTCTAAACCAGTCAGTGCTCTAGATCTACATTAGGCCTATTACATCCTTGAGATCCGTCACCCGCTGGCTGCACCAGTGAAGAGACAGACGGCGAGGATGGTTTATGCTCGTCGCACTGCTTGCGGTAGTGTCTGCTGGGAGCAAGCAAAATCTTTGCACCAAAGTTATTTTTGTCACTGTAGAGAAATCTAGACATCGTTCTTCCCGCGCAAGAAGAAAGGTGCATAAAACTGCTCTTCGCAGCACCAATTTGGTGCAAGCTAAAAATTTGATCCTAGATCTAGTTCCCGCTAGCCTATCCACTACTAGTAGAGTCTACGGTAACTCAATGAAGAATGGGTATCGAAACTGTTGTTTCCCTCTATTGCGTAGGAAGTCCTGGTGCTGCACGAAGTAATTAGAAATCTTTAAATCTTCTCAGTTTGTGAGCATAGTGAGTTGTTAGTATTGTTTCATTTCATTGCAGCCTTTATGTGGGTTTTTTTTTTTTAAACAGTTGTGAATATAGGTAGATTTAGATGGCGGGATATCCTTCAGATTCTAATTGACTTTCTCCAGAAATCTTAATAGTAGCTACTAAGCCTACTGCCCATTTGTTCATTTTCCAATTATGCACCACCTTGTCTGCAAGCCACGCGACGCCACTGAGTACAAGACACCCAAACTTGTCTTACCGCAGAGCAAGCATTACGGTAACAACAACTACAAGAAGTAAGAACATCATAACAACAGCAATAACAACAACTACAAGAAGTAAAAACATCTTAACAACAGCAATAACTTTAATAACAACAATAATAACAACTACAAGAAGTAAAAACATCATAACAACAACAACAACAACAACAACCACCGCCACCACAACAACAACAACAATAACAACAACAACAATAACCACCACCACCACAACAACAACAATAACAACAACAACAGCAACAATAACAACAACAGCAACAACAACAACTGAACAAGGCGACACTCAAACTTGCCTGGCCGCTATGGAAACATCCAGACAAAGCTTCTGTGGTTGTAAAGAACAAACCCAAGATGGTCACGAGTATACTGAGAATTACGAAAGCCTTCATGTCTCCGACTGCTGAGGTATCCACTTGGTCACTGCACTGTGGAAGTTTGTTTTTTTTTTAAGTGAGAAGGCTGTGATGATG
>NW_004797883.1:117688-121161 GCF_000002075.1 Aplysia californica | reverse complement strand
GTGTGTGTGTACTTCGACATAATATTTGTTTCTGAGGTGGTGCGATTAGCCTCGTCGTCCCCGCAACGAGTACTAGTTGAGACCAATGTGTGATTTTGCAACTTGTAATTGGCAAATGGTCAACAAAATCTATGAATATTAACAACGATTAGCTCACTTGTAGCTTGTTTGTGATGTGTCTTTTCAACAGTCAACGTGTGTTTCACCATGACCTGTTATCCAAGAGTGCCCCGTGCTCTCTTGTTACTGATGATTTTCGCGAGTACTGTTCAAGGTGAGTGGGGTTTTTGGGACTGGGTGACCTTTGGAAATATTAAATCTTATACAGATGTTTCTACGCTTCCATTTACACAATACGGGATGCCCACTACAGCTGGATCGGGCCGATCGCCCGACTCGATCGCCTGAAACTGATAATAAACATGTTTGTTTTTTAGGCGATCGTGTCGGGGGATCGATCCGATCGGCCGATCCCGTCCGTAGTGGGCACCCCTATTACAAGTTCAATAATATGCTTGTTGAAACTTTGAACCCGCTTTTCTCAGTTGCCACTCGGTTTTGGGTTGTTGTTGTTGTTTTTTGTGTTTGTTTGTTTTTCAATTTGTTTTATTTCTTAAAATTTTAGACTTTTTTCACCATAACCTCGGTTCTAGAACAGATATCTTCGAAGTTTAAAGTGCAGAATATTCAGGAGGGTGCTTGCAAGACACGAAAGCAAAAAATGAAAATGTTCTGACGTCGACGTATTGCAAATTCTTGCAGGTTGCCATACATATTCTTATGTACGTGCATATGTACGAGACCAAAGTTAAGAATACTTTTGTTCTGTTCATGTAGTAAAAAAAATTCTTACTTTTATGACTGACGAACTTGTAGGAACAGGCGCCTGTGGTGCTATAACTTACTTACTTACTACCCATTACGCCATCTGGCGTTTAGAGCAGCAACAAAGGATCTCCAGCTCTGTCTGTTTTGTGCCATCTTGGTCAAAGTCCCCCACGAATGGTTCCAGGACTTCATTTCAGTCTCTACTTGCGTCACCAGGTCACTTTGGGTCTGCCCGTCTTGCGATGTCCTCCGGGTGTCCAGTGGAGGGCAGTCTTTACAATAGAGTCTGGTTCTCTTCTCGGAACATGCCGAATCTATCTCCATCTTATTCTTATTATTATGGTGGTATTGTCCTCTTGCCTACATTTCCGTAAAAGATCTGCGTTGGAAATTTTGTCGGGCCAGAAGATTTGGAGGATTTGGCGTAAGCTGGTAGTATGAAAAGAAGATAGCTTGGCACGATCATGATCAGTCATCCTCATGCATTCAGATCCATTATAAGAGTGTGGATAGTACACAGCTGTTATACAGCTTTAACTTGGTCTGTATACTAAACTGTCCTGACTTTCCGATGTTGATCATGCTTCTGTGTACAGACCTTGCCTTGCCGATTCTGTTTCTGATGTCTTCCTTCGTGCCGCGGTCAGATTTAATCATACTTCCTAGGTAGGTAAATTTTCCTGTTATAGACAGGTCTGCGTTGCTCGCCATAATCAGCGCTGGGGAGTCTACATTAAGTGTCATCACTTCTGTCTTCTTCTGGATTATTTTTAACCCAATCTAGCGCCCGTATTTGTGGAGTCGGTTTGTTTTTTCCTGCATGTGCTGGTTGGTATGGGAGAGTAGTGCAAGGTCGTCGGCAAAATCAAGATCCTAGAGGGTGAAGAGGAGGGTTCACCTTTTGCCTCTTCATGTATCCTCTGTATTTTTCCCTCATGACCCAGTCCATGGCAAGGTTGAACAGAATTGCTGACATGTTGCTTCCTTGCCTAACTCCTGTCTTTACAAAAGCAGTAGTACTGTTTCCAACGATCTCTTGAAATTTTGGTAGGTACAAGCTCTTGATGACCTCAACTATCTTGCAAGGGGTTCCATGAGATCGTGGAATGCACCAAAGACTTTCTCTATGCACACTGTCGAACGTTATGGTTACATCCCTAACCTTGGTTTGAAGAAGAAATGAGTTCAATTCCTGAGTGGCGAAGTTATTTTATCAAGTACCACGTTCCCCTCAGCTTGGGTTAACCTTGACTGGTAGGGTCGAAACAGTTTGCTTCCTAAATGGTCTAAGTTGTATCGATGGAACACAAAACATTACCACAAAAAATAGACTTTTAATCTAAATAACACGACCAAATCCCTGCATAATTTGGAGAACAAAAACTCTGTTCCAAAGATAATACTTTGAACGTCCTCATCGTATCAAGCTTGTACGAAGGTTGTTTTTTTTTGTTAGGGATTTGTTTGTGTTGTTTGTGTTGTTTTTGTTTTTGTTGTTGCTGTTGTTGTTGTTGTTGTTGTTGTTTTCAAACCCCTTTAGCTACGAGCATTTCGCTCTTGGCAGCGCAATACCTCCCCCAAGAAACCACATGTCCTTGTCATCTGGTCAACGCCAAAATAGAGCAGGCTTTGTAAGTCGGTAGAGGTGTGTGTAGGAGCCTGCTGCGAAGAAATGCCAGTTTGGGGCAGTGAAGGAGAAGATGTTCAACGGTCTCCTGGTAGTCACAGCGTCTGCAATGGGGTTCCCACATGGGGTTAATTCTATTTTTGTTTTTGTTGGTGTTTAAGTGTCCTATCCGGGCTCCTATTCGGCTGATCGATAGGAGACTCGAGTACAATTCTTTAGTCTGAAAACACATAATTTTGTTAAACTTAAAGAAAATGGCATCAGTTGATAACATACAAACTCGACCCCTGTGTTAATTTTCCACCGATACAATCTTCTTTCCCAGATTTCAAACCGTAAATGGTTTTGTCTACTACACACCAGAAGATCCAAAGACGTACCTTCTTCCTTTGAAATCAGAGAAATAATTATGAGCTGACCATCTCACCTGTGGGTTTATTCTCAGCTACTGATAAGCTATCTGTAGGGTCTTACATTTCAACATGTTTTGTTCACACAAACTCAGGTAATTTCCGAGCAAGATTCACCGCCCATGAGTGTTTCATTTGTACAAAGGTGGAATTATAAGACGTAGTTTAGGTTTTTTTAAAGTTTTAGTAAGAGTTTTACGGCACTTGCAACACAATAAGGTCATATTAGTGCCGAAGATTAGAGGTGTTACAAGAGAGTAACAAAAACAAAAAAGAAGGAGAGATTATCAGGACGAACGATGTTTGATAGGAAAGAAGGAGCAAACCACACCAGAGCACCCTCCAATCGCCCACAGATGTAGTTTAAAGATGCTTCGTAAAGAAATAAAAAGGACTGTTTTGACATAAATTCTGTTACGAGTCGATGTTGGAAAGGCATAACCAAAGTAGGTCTATGGTTTACGTGAATACAGACATAATGCCAAATCACACTTTACACCAGAGTAGTTCGAGTTGTTTTAGTTCATTGCCACACCTTAATGCACACTCACATTCACACACACACACACACACACACACACACACACACACACACACACACACACAAA
>NW_004797883.1:109322-115216 GCF_000002075.1 Aplysia californica | reverse complement strand
ACACACATACATACACTACACGAACAAACACACACACAGACACACACACACACAAACACACAAACACACACACACACACACACACACACACACACACACACATACACACACACAGTATAGGCCATATAAAAATGGGCTATAAATATGCCCGTTATACATCATTTTGACGTTATAACAGACTATTAAAATCTGAAACAACCATAACTCCAGTTGTTTGTAGGCGGATTTTGCTAGATCTGATTCTTTAATCTGTTTTGTCCAAATCTTACTGAGTAGTTTCCAATAGAAGTGGTAAAATATTGATTTCTGACAATTGAATTTTTCGCTTGTGGTAGGCCTACTCTCTGCTACAATGTCAATGTATATTTTAAAAACAAAGAGGTTATAAATAGAACTAGAGGTCTTAGCTGTGACGTCACGAGTGTCAAACTTGGGGAGCGCACCGCCATTCCGGAGAGGAATATAAGGCCAGTCGGTGCACAGCAACACTTTTTAATCACGGATTAATGATACTCTGCGAAGTCATTTTAAGTTGATGTCTTTTTCATGTGATTTGCCTATCGCTAAAATATGTACCCATTGGGATTTTTGTGATTGTGTACCTTTAAATGGGCCAGATAATCTTCACATAATTCGCATTATGGCCTTTTGCACGCTGGGATCATTCGGGTAAGTAAAATTCAGAAAAAATTAACGAGGTGGACTTGATGGTCACTTCTTAAAATAAAAAAACCCTTAATTTTATTGAAATCTTTTGCTCAAACAGCCTGGTATGTCTAGATTTAGCACCGCTGACCACAACAATTAGGCGCTCGTATGGGCCTTCTGGAATCAGGAATGTGACTGAGAACCTTCTAGAAGCTTTAACTGCAATTTTAACACACCTCCAAGGCTGGCTGAACGGAAAAGAACCACTGTCGATGTTGTTGAGATGAAAGAATATAAAGTAGCCAACCAAATGTAACTACCGTACCCACCAATAAGACCGGCGTAATATTATATGTCATTTGCGGAACTGATGCCAAACAGCATGTGCATCAGCAGCAGCAGGGGTTCATGGAAGATGGGGTGTTTTGTAGCCAATCAACGCCAATTTGAGAAAATATTGTGAACGCTTAAGATAAACAAGCTATTTATCTTTGTGTTGCATTTTAAAATGTTGTCAGTATATAATTATTTGTGCCCGATATTAAACAATGCTCTTTGAATGTGGGTGTGCGCCAAGGATCCATGTATGAGTGATTTACAGTATCCCAGCCTACAATTAATTGCTCATTTGGGACAAAACCCGCAGTGATCTATACGGATGGATCTGTCAGGAGGGGTGAGAGAAGTGGGTGGGGTTTTGTGGTGTACAGTGGGCAGTGGCGGTGGGTAGTGAAGGGCTTACGGGCTTGAGCCCCTCACCCCCACCCCGTCTCCACCCCAACTCTATCCCTTAGTTAATGAAAGTTTCTTAAATAACGAAATAAGCAGCTGAAACCGTTATGATAGCACACAATGAACACACAGTTATCAGCTTGGCGGCTTGCCCGTTTATCCAATCATTGTTGTCACCGCTTACAACTATAGTAACCTAACAGCCAATCAAATGTCGTTAGGGCTCAGAAAGAATAAGCCGGCTCCCACGCCCATCTTTAATGAAACTCTTCTTGTAAAAAGGTAGAAGACTTTAAAAAGATAACACTGCACAGAGGGCTCATGCTCTCCCAGCCCTGACAATGGGGTGAAAGTTTACGACACACTTTCCCCCAGTGACACAGATACCTATGCGCCCATTGGGCCTTTGTTAGGCGCGTTCTATTTTCTGCAACAACACGACCCTATCCACCTCATACACGGTGTGTGTTTGGAGTGCTGTGTGTTTGTGCCGATGAGATTTAACAGCTATTAATTACATCAAACCACTTTTGAGGCAACTTTTTCTTCAGATTAAAAACTAATTAGAGAAATTTGGAGGTGAAACGGCTTCGTCCCCACCATCCAGAAGAGCTTAAATTTAACTAAGAACAAAGAGATGGAAGACAAAGGTGACTCTCCTCGTTTGAATGGTTCTCAAAATGCGTGGCTCGCTGTAAGTATAGAACTATCATCTCTGTTTTGTTCTTATTGCTTGCTTTTTGGTGGTAAAGAAGTGGAAGAAACCTAAGCCCCACCCAAATCTTGGTCCACCCACCACCACTGACAGTGGGAATAAAAAGGTTCATAGCATGTCCGGGGCCATAGAAAGAACAACTTCAAGCATGAAATTGAAAATGGAGATTGAGGCCGAAACAAGAGCGCTTGGCTGGCTTCAAAATACAAGACCAAGAACTACCCATCTCATCATTGTCACAGACTCCCAGAGCATCCTGCGAAGGGTTGAGAAAGGGCTGCTTCGGAGTGAATGGATGAACCCAATACAATGTACAACACTTGTCATTTAGAGCCATCACGTGGATATTCTGTCCTGGGCACTCTGGAGTGAAAGGCAATGAGGAGGCTGATAGGCTGGCAGGCAGTGCCGTGGTTGATGGTGAGGTGAAATTTGACAAATGAAAAGTGTTGAAGACCCTGGAGGGTTGCGGTATGAGGAAGACAGGGAGACAGCAGAACACCACGCAATCATTAGGATGCGGGAAATGGGGATAGAGAGGGGAGAAGGAAGAAAGGAACGATTATATGGAAAGGAAAGACGTCGCCATAATCAGACAGCCACCAGGAACAATCTGTATGGATACCTTGCGGGCTTTGGTGCTGGGGGGAACACAGGTAAATACAGGTTTGAGACAATAATGTATTAACATATTAAATAATTAACCCAGACTGAACCCCCTTCATACACTATGAAGACCTAGGCTTTGCATCAGTAGAAGGAGAGTGTAGACAACTTGACATAAAAGCAAGGAGAGTGTAGACAACACAACATAAAGGCAAGGAGAGTGTAGAAAACACACGACATAAAAGCAAGGAGAGTGTAGAAAACACACGACATAAAAGCAAGGAGAGTGTAGAAAACACACGACATAAAAGCAAGGAGAGTGTAGACAACACACGACATAAAAGCAAGGAGAGTGTAGAAAACACACGACATAAAAGCAAGGAGAGTGTAGACAACGTGACATAAAAGCAAGGAGAGTGTAGACAACATGACATAAAAGCAAGGAGAGTGTAGACAACACGACTTAAAAGCAAGGAGAGTGTAGACAACACGACTTAAAAGCAATCCATTTTGTAAGTATGAAATTTTCCTTTTCTAAACGAACTCAATTACTCACTGTATTTCCCTACGCCCCTCCCCCGCCCCATCCGGGAAAAACAAACAATGCCACATACAATGTAGTATAATAGCTCTCTGTTCGTGTGTAGCCCCTATTTAAGTGTATTTATGGTTCCCACAATCGTTCAGCAGGGGCGCTATTGATATATGCGTGTTTGTTATGATTTAAAAAACAACAGCAAACAAAAAGAAAACTTCAAATAAAACTGAACTGAGCTTCAAATTCTATATAGACCTAGGCGTTGCGAGGAACTCGCAGCGTGACAGCGCAGTTTCTAATCCTCTCAAAAATGGCGAGAAAGCGAGCTGAGTGGGCCCGCACAGCCATATTCAGTTTACGTGGGTGACGTCACAGCTGCGACCTCTAGTACTTCATTATAACCTCTTTGTCTTCCAAGGAGATAACTCTTTAACCCGAAGAGAGGCGTTTTAGGAGGACCAAGGCCCATCATCCTTCGCGCGCATTTGTCCATTCATTCGTTGTTCATTCATTGTTGTTCAAAGTTGTCTCCCCCTTGCTTGTGTACAAATGGCTGTACTGTATGAGCTGTAGCCTGTACTGTAGCTTTTTTTGGCTGAGTGTTGTTGTCAAGTGTCAAAAGTGATCGTCAACAACCAGCATCCTGTCATTCAGTTCATAAGATAGTCATTGCAACACCATAGAAGTAGGGTAAGATGCAAGTCATGGTAACAAATGAACGTATTAGGCTAATAACTGTTCCATTCAGTACATTTCACGTAATATTCACTGTCATGACACTAACAACAGTGTCAGTAGCCTTCCTTTCAAAGACGTGAAAGTATTATTGTCAATTCGGTAGGCCTACTGGAGAAAGTGTCCCGTTTGGCCCAGTTTGGGGATACTAGTTTTGGCCCCACCGACGATTTCTTTTTGACACACGTGCTGATATGGAGAGATAGCCTGTCAAACCTCTAGTCTATTCTCTTTGCAATTTAACATTATATTTTATGGTCAAATTCAAGGGGGGCATACCCCCCTGAACCACACAGCGGATTAAAAAATGTCAGCAGTACGCCATTGGCCGATATTTATAGTAACAGCCGTCTTGTTTGACCTTATTGAGGGATTCCCACTTTTTTGTCAGTCGTGGTGGCGACACGACCGCACGAGGACGACGTATGTTAGATGGAAGAGGCTAGCTGTACTTAATGACGGCTAGACTGGCCGGGCTAGACTCGCAGTCTAGCCGTACTTATTCTTAATATGATGGCTAGACTGACCATTTACAAAAAATAGGCCTACTGAATTGTAAATAGATCTATACATTTTTAGTGTGCAGTACCTAAAGTATTTGCGAGACGAAACCAGGTTCCTTAATGACAGTGCATGTATTTTAAACCTCCTGTTTTCTAATTGGGCCTAAGATAAGTACGGCTAGACTGGCAGACTTCTTGTCTAGCCGTACTTAAGTACGGGTAGACAGCCAGGCTAGCCGTACTTAAGGACGCATGGGTCTCAATAGTCCGCTATTTAGCGGATTTCCGCTACCGCCAGTTCCTCCGCTAAACTCCGCTACGCGATAGCGGGCCAATCAGAAAGAGAGTTGTTGGGAGCAGGGTGACTGCCAGGCCCCGGGAATTAAAAAAAAAATCGCCAAGACCCGCGAAAATACATAAAAGATCTAAATATTTGAAAACCAAATCCAATAATGTCTCTAAGTTCATTTCTGCCGGTCGCGATTGTGACATTAATTCGGCTCTGAGAGTACGTTTCACGCGAACTAGTGGCTTTGGCGGCAAGCAGAATTGTGTCACCAATGCTCGACTAGAAAATCAAGATCTTCTTTCGCTTTCGTTACCACCCAGAAATTTGTCAGTAATTGTCTGATAACACAACGTTTATTGTAACATGCAGGTTCGGCATTACAAACGGGGTGTCGCCATGAAAATAAATAAATATTCGTCACTGTGCTGTCACTTGTGGGGGCAACAACAAAAAAAAGAAAAGAAAGTTATACAAGCGTCTTGTCGGGCTCGCCATTGTGACCGGTCAATGAACCTGCGCGCATTCTGAGCGCTGCGAAGTACAGGACTCAGGAATGGGGGGAGATTATTTATTTTTTTAAAAGACGCACTCGGGGATAGGGGGAGGGCTGGACGCAACACCTGAGGACAAAAACAGACAAACTGAAACTGAAAATAAATGTTTAATAAATTTTTATTACTACTTCAGCTCTCTGCGTTGTTGCAGGCCTTGTGTGAAATCGGGAATGGTCATAACTTGTAAACGAGTTATAATGGAACTTAGGGGCCTGAGTGTTCGCGTTTCATTGGATTGGTGACAGTAAATTAGATCTCTATATTTTAGCTTTCTGTTCAAGATTCGCAGATTTTCACTATCACTGCATCTTGCCCCCCCACAGTTCTTACACCTCTCACACTGAATAGGTCTACTTGAGCTATTCTACAGTACTTTGAGTTTGAGCATTATTTTTGTCTTTCACGTTTATTATATAGGCCTATATATATATATGATATGATGAATCATGACAGTCGATATTCTGGTTCCAGGCTCAAAACAAGATTCATTTCTATATATATAGTTTATGTATACAGGCGAATATGATGAAGGGAAAATATTAATACGAAGTGGCTAGCCGTACTTAAGTACGGC
>NW_004797883.1:74114-108791 GCF_000002075.1 Aplysia californica | reverse complement strand
CGTCATTAAGTACGGCTAGCCTTTTCCATATTAATAAGTCGCACAAGACCCCCAGGCGCCACCACTTTCTGTACGTAATCAAGATTGTAAATATTTGGTACGTGACTCTTACTTGAAATTATCTTCCAAACTCTCAAATTAGTGTGAAATAACCTTGCTTTGATAAATTGATGGTTTTTATTTCAGCATTCTAGGGTTCAACAGTATAATAATAATGGGTGTTTCGCGAAAATAGGCTTCTGTGGCGATCTCCTGGAAAGTTCCTCCTTTTTTGGAATTCTGAGTTGAGACCCATGAGGACGGCTAGACTGTCAGGCTAGCCGTACTTAATATTGATGGCTGAATTATAAATGAAATTCTTAGTTTGCAATGCCTAAAGTATTTGTAATTGTATTTCAGACAAAACCAAAAGGTGCCTTACTGACTTGCATGTATTTGAACCTGAATAATTACTAATGAGACCTGTGTACTAAACAGGCTTGAATCGATTGGGCCAAACCTAGATCTAAGTCTAAGTACGGCTAGCCACTTCGATGTTAGATCTAGTAGGCCTACTCTCTATTGTCAACTTCTTCTCAATTTATTTACATCTATGAGCATATAAAATGTACAGCATCAGAATCAATCTGGGCGGAAGAAGGGTAATGCACAATCACAGACAACCGAACCGAACAGTTCTGCAAGTTGCAAAGAAAATAGATTTAGTCTTGATCTAGAATCTAGGCCTAATCCGAGTCGGCAGGCTGCCGTCGTGCGGTCGTGTTGCCACTTCATGACTGACAACAAAGTGGGAATCCCTCAATGATGTCAAACAAGATATAGATTCTAGATCTAGATCTAGTGGTGTTACTATAAATATCGGCCAATGGTGTACTCCCGACTTTCTCTAATTATCCACTTGGCTTGTCCCAGAACCCCACCCCCCATGTTTTTGTTAGATTTAGGTCAGGGGGGGCAAGTTGACCATGCCTTGTTAAAAAAAGGGAAATTTTAATTTTACACATGAACCTAGTACACCTCTGTGATTGGCCCAAATATAGATTCTAGATGACGTATTTCGGCCATCTATTATTTTTTTCTTTTTCCGGGGCTTCCCTCGCCAGTTGTCTAGATTCTAGATCTCACCCTGGCGGGCCTGCTTTGCCGCTTAACGCGCGATGGGCTATGTCACTAGATCTGTCTAGGTTTCATCGCCAACTGCTTGGGCTGTGTGTGCGCGCTGGCTTGTGTGTGTGTTTGTGCGCTTGTATGTGTATGCGTGTGTTTACAAATGTGTGTACAGCTTTGAGGAGAGAAGGTAAATATTTGTGGAACGTGAATTGCTGAGGTTGTTTAGAGATAACATAAATTAATACACAAAAAAAGCAAAGATGGCAAGATCTAGTTTACAGTTACTGGCGAGGGAAACCCAAGAGTCTTGGGGGAAACCCTGGAAAATGACAAAAATACATGGCGGAAATACGTCTTCTCTATGTAATTGGGCCAATCGCAGAGGTGTGCTAGGCGCTCGCTGCAGCCTCATATGTAAATTTTACTGCTCATTTTGTTTGTAGGCTGCTGATAAAATATCGATACCGAATTTAAATCAGTATCGATATCCAGTATTCTGTGTGGATGATAGTTCGTCAGTGCCCAACCACAAAATTACTGCCAAAATGACAACATTAAATCAAGTTGCTGTAGACTATAGATCTAGATCTAGTATTATAATATTTTTTGAATAAGCATTCCCAAATCATATTTTTAAGAATAGCATTTAACCCTATATATAGTATAGAAGTGCATATTTTTCCTAAAAGGACATTTTGTAAAAGATTATTTTAATAAGTGTTCTCAATTGCCCTTGCAGATTTTGATGGGGGAGGAATTAAAAAACGAGCGACCACTAGAAAATCAGAGAATGAAATCTGTATAGAACAGAGGTTTAGGATTGAAGCGGGTTAGGGCAGTAGGGTTAGGGTCAAGGTTAGGGTTTAGGCTTTGGTTATGGGTAAGGTCTGGGTTAGGTCTGTTCTTTATTGTGTTTGTTGGGGTGGTTGCTCGTTACGGAAGTCCTTCCCTTTGATAGGTATGAAAAAAAATTATGATTTTGTTAGAGTAAAAGTGTAAGGTCGTTTCCTGTGTAGGTCGACTGGATATAATGGTTATTTATTCTACCCGTCACTTTTGGTACATTACTCTCAAAATCTTAATTTTGGTTGAATGAAAATATGAATGTAGTATAACACGGATAGTATAGCTTGAATTCGTCAGGACCGGCCTCGATAGTTACACGATAAGAGGTATCCGTAGTTCGAGGGGTATCTTACGAAGATAAAGAAGAAACAAAAACAGGACCACAGACCTAGTTTGACGGAAGCGTGGTTTGGAGTCTTCCATGTTCTACCTCTATTGGTGTTAAGTTATACTGTAAGTTGGGGGTCGTTTTGCCGGTGAAGTAAAAAAGAAAGCAGTACAGTGTGTATGTTTGAAAGAGACGGGTGTGTAATATTTCATGACTCATTTATAAACAGTCAAACCTGCTCTAGACAGACTGAGACTGGACCTGGCATCAATAGTTGGCCAATATCTCCATTTGTGGATTGCGAGAAGTTATTCATTTATTTTGTCAGCACGCCTCACAAATGATCTCAGTTATCATCAGTTAGCGTTTGACCTATATATGCAGACCTGCCACTCATCCCGATTTAATCGGGATATCCCGATTTTTTGCCCCAAATCTCAAACATCCCGATTTTCCCGATTTCGATCGCCAGTATCCTGATTTTTTTCGTTGCGTCTGTTGCATCCGATTCTTAGAAAAAAATATAAAAAGTTTTGCAGTCTCTTTTGCTTGGAAGCACCGATTGGATTTTTTATCGGCAGGAACTTGGAACGCTATTTTCTAAAGCATCTATACCGAATCTAGTAGACTCACCCACGGTATTTCAACTAAAATCGACGTAGTATCAATTTTGAATTCCGACTTGGATACGCTCAAGATCTACTTTCGCTTTTATAACCCAGAATTGTCCGATGGTGTCCTGATTACTGTATGTAACAATTATGACATGGGCCTCAGAATAATCTATTCGTTGTTCAGCCGTTGCTTTAAAAGTAATAAAAGCAAGCTTTATCTGGGTACTGGTTATTCGGGCCCATCATCAAAACATGTCAGTGAAACTTTCAAACACTCATTCGCATCACGTGACCTGACCTCGTACGTGTGAGTAGTGCGTGTGTCGGGGACCGTTGGCTGTCGAGGTCAACAAAGTTCATTCACACCGGTCGCATTGGTCGAGGTGTTTTGGGGACTTAACCGGGGGGGGGTATTTTTTTTTTCACTTGGGCTTAAAGTGTGTGCCGTGATACAGGTGCTAATTGAGGGGAAAGGAATAACAAAAAATAAATAAATGAACAACCTTGGCGAGATTTTTTTTTTGCGGGGCGGGGGTGTGGGAGATGCCTTGAGTGAATATGCGATGGAAGTCAAACGTTGTTACTGTATGACAACGCGGGCTTTTTGCATGGATGATTAGAGTTATGTGCCATCTGTTTTCAAGACTACGAGAGTTTCAGCATTACTGCTCCCCCAGTTTATCCAACTCCGACTCGAGTACATATTATGCTGTCTTTCAGTTTTCTCTCTATTTAGATGCCCAAACGTGAAATTATTCCTTCAAAAGTTTTGTCTTGCATACTTGCCCCATGAAGGGGAACCATGACCCCCCCCCCTCCCCAATGCCCCTTATCACTGATTTGCCGTTGATCCCGATTTTTTTCACCAGGTCCTGATTTTTTTACTCTAAAATCCTGATTTTTAGATTTCATAGAGTGGCAGGTCTGTATATGTATGTAAAACCTGTCATCATGTTTGTCTTAGACTGTATTTCTAGATATAATGTTATCTCCAAAAAAAGCACAATATGTGTCGCAACAGTCTCGACTGTAAAAAGCAGGTAGTAGTGTGCTCTTGAAATTATTTTAATGCAGTAACAAAATAATACCTTTTCTATGTGCAGGCAAAGTGTTGAAGAGACAGATCTCAAGAAAAGCCTTTCCAATCAAAAGTATGGGGTCTCTCTGACCGTGGCCGACAGTGTGATGTGCCTAAGGTGAGTAGAATTTGGTGTCAACGTTTATGTAAGCCAAGACTAGTTGTTACTGCTCTACTGTCCTGTAACGTACATGTTTGTGTGTAATTCCACAGTCAGAGCTACTAGTGGCTGAATGAGATCACAGCACAATAAAACAAAACTGCTGTGCTCGTTGGAGATGTCACTAGCAGAAAGGCTTTTTGTGTCCAGTATTATGCGACCACTTTGTAAGTCGAAGACGCCTATAATTGTTTCCCTTTTTCGATTGCTGAACCCAACACACATGATAGTAAACCACATCATGTCTCATGATAGTAAACCACATCATGTCTCATGATAGTAAACCACATCATGTCTCATGATAGTAAACCACATCATGTCTCATGATAGTAAACCACATCATGTCTCATGATAGTAAACTACACCATGTCTCATGATAGTAAACCACATCATGTCTCATGATAGTAAACCACATCATGTCTCATGATAGTAAACCACATCATGTCTCATGATAGTAAACCACATCATGTCTCATGATAGTAAACCACATCATGTCTCATGATAGTAAACCACATCATGTCTCATGATCTAATCATACAATTTGATAGTAATGTCTATAAGCAACACTTCTTTTGTGGTAGCCAAACAGATTTACTCTACGTACAGGCAAAGCACACTTAAGTTTTTCCCAACATGAACTAAACTAACTTGCTACTGAGTCGTTTTTTTGTAATGTGTAAGATACTTTTCTGATATCTAGGGGTCAGTTTAATATTGAATACTTCTGTGCTATGAGAAAGATCTTTCTTGATATTTTAGTGTTGTTTTTCCTGTGATATCAACATTGCTTAGAATGTCTTGTTTTATGTTTCTTGCCGATAGTTATCTGATGTGGGCACATTTGAGAAGGAAGCACCATGGAAGGCAGGAAATGTAAGTATAGAGTGACAAACTTGAGTGATGTTTTAATCCTGAACCTTGTCCTGTTCCCATTCGTCACCAAAAGTAGCTGCCCATTTGGTTCAACTTTCTGTAAACTTAACAACCTCCTGGTGCTCATGTTCTTTTACGCTTAATGGGTGTGGCCTTGAAAGTAAATCTTGACTTCTGAGGCCATCCCTGACCCAGATTCCTCACTGGAAATGAAAACGAGGGCACAGTTTCTTGTACGTGATCAGTTTTGATCCCAGTCAAGCTTGTCATTGAGGAAATCTCTTGGGAGGCCCACATAGAATGTCTGACCGGCTTTGGTGGGGTTGAACACTTGCACTGCAATTTTTCCTGGTCGATTTGTTTGTTTGTTCTATCTTTTTGTGGTTTGCTCCTTCTTTCCTATTTTACGTCTATCGTCCTGATCTTTCCTCCTTTTTTTGGGGGGGGGGGTTTGTTACTCTCTAGTAACCCCTCTAATCTTCAGCACTTATATGACCTTACGCCTTATTGTGTTGCAAGTGCCATAAAACTCTTACTAAAACAAACTCTCTTTCCTGACGTACTGCATGTAAGCCCCCTTTGTAGAAATTTGCCACAATCTGTAGCAAAAGGTAGGCTATAGAGTGTGACCGCAGTGCAAAGTAGAAGACATAATAATCGATTCTGTCCTTACCCTCATGAAACCATACTGTTAACAATTTATGGGAATCTTCTTTCTGTGAATGTGTTCCTTTTCACTGATGATATTATATGTGAGGCAGCGTGGTGGAATCAGGCTCTCGTCAAAATAATCAAAGTGAAGAAACTTGCATTTTTCCAAAGGTTTGTGAATATTTTTCAAATTTTTGTGTTTTGGCTCAACACCTTTCATGCCCATTAAAGAACTCATTTTTGTATGGAATTTTCTGAAAAACGTTGATTAAAGGCACAAAAAATGTAAATTTTCAGTTACCACAGACTCTTAAGCTAAGGAAATAACTAATCTTTGGCGGCCATTTTCTCACTAATGTTACTTCTGAAAACAGTTGACCCCCACCTCCTTCATTTGCAAATACCTCGACTTGTATTCAAGATAAATGGATATTTTTTTTATATCCAAATAAAGACAAGTGAACAAGCTTTAAGGTGATACCAATAACTCCACACGCCCAAATATTGACGAGAGCCTGATTCCACCACGCTGCCTCACATATCATATACTGATGCTGTCCTTTCTACTACTGTGTTTTTTTTCATACTAAAAATAACTTAGTATTTCCTGTTTTCTTGTAACTTCTTTTGTATTCATATTTGTGTTTTAACTCCTATGACTGTAACTGTATGGCAGAATTCTTCGATATATTACTGTCCTCTGATTCTTGGTACTCAGTTATAATGTATGATTGTAAAGAATTATATTTTTTAGTCTATATGTGAAGTGTGCTGCCAAAATGAGTTACTTCTCAGATTTTAGCCCGATGGAAAAAGATACATCAAATTTATAGGTTTAATTTTTACAATTTATTAGTCTGAAATATCATAAAAGACATGTTGAACTTGAAGAGAATGGCATTGGTTTAGAATCTACAAAAGTGACCCTTGTGTCAGTTTTTGTTTGACATCTCCTTTCATGGATTGCGAGAAGTAACTCATTTTGTCAGCACGCCTCACATATTTTGCCGAAATGTAAAAACTTTTTGTACTTAACTGGAATGTTAAAATTTTGATCCCTATATTTATTGATAAACAATGGACATTTTTTTTTCTTCCCTCAGCTCGAAAGTTCAGGGCGCCCAAGTTGACTCGTGTGGAAAAGCTCACGCAGGGACTCCTGGAGCACCCAGATGATGTGAAGGCTCGTTTCATGATCAAAGAAGATGGCGAGAAGGGTAGGGGTGTGTTTCTTCGTGTCCCCGTTCTCAAGAAGGACTCTTTTGTCTTGGAGTACGAAGGAGAAATCATCAGCCGCCAGGAAGCTCAGAGACGGGAGCAGCTGTACTCTGTCAACGAGGAAGGCTGCTTCATCATGGATTTTGTGTTCCAGGTGTGCTTATGATAACTATAACCGTGGGTGGTTGGCGGGTGCTGTGGTGTGGTTTGCTCCTTCTTTCCTATCAAACATCTATCGTCCTTATCGCCCCTCCTTCTATTTTGTGTTTGTTACTCTCTTGTAACACCTCTAATCTTCGGCACTTATATGACCCTATTGTGTTGCAAGTGCCATAAAATTCTTACTTAAACTAAACTAAGTATAACCCCCTTTTAAAAATTCTTATTCTTTGGGAGCATGGTGGCTAAGATTATAAATTATTAGAGTATTTGACCGTTTAGTTTTAAACAATTTTAGGCTAAATACTTTGTGCAGTGTCTCTTTAAAAAATTTGGTATCATACCTTCATATGCAATGGTAACTGAAATATTAAGCTTCTGCAAATTTTCTCTGTTGACTAATCTTTGGCACTTATATATATGACTTTATTGTGTTGCGAGTGCCGTAAATCACTATATAAAATATAAACAAATTTTTGGCACTTGTATTCGACCTATTGCTGCCAAATGATCAAGTCAAACCTCAAGGAAGAGAGGATGAATGATTGGGCCACAGGTACAACAGGAAGGAGGATGTATGGCCACATGAATAAACCACTGGTCAAAGATCCAATCAATGAGTTGAGGAGGGGAGATCAATCCATAATCTTCCAACTTAAAACACAACATGTACCCCTCAACCAACATCTCAACCGAATTGGAGTAAAGCAGTCTGCTGCCTGCCCACTATGTGACTACCCCTCAGAGACAGTGGAACATCGATCTGTTCTTCTGTAGAAAACTAACTGATTTAAGGGGGTGTTTTCTTCCCAAGCTACCCCACACATCTAATTGCCTCTACTCCTCAAGACAACAATTAGAACAAACATGCAGCTATTACCGAATGGCATCATGCAGAAGAGTTAACGCTCAGATGCTACTGGATCGCTAACAACAACAACAACAACATTCAACCTGTTTGTGTCGCAGGTTCTATAAAACTTTAATCAAATCTAAAAACACACTTGTTTTTTATTCTTTTTTTTTTTTTCTTTTTCTGTTGCTCACTGCTTGAAGATGCTTCAATCATCATCTACCATGACTGTATTATGATCATAGTTCCATACTGTGGGTGGTTGGTGGGTGCTCTGGTGTGGTTTGCTCCTTCTTTCCTATCAAACATCTATCGTCCTTATCTCCCCTTCTTCTTTTTTATGTTTGTTACTCTCTTGTAACACCTCTAATCTTCTGGCGCTCATATGACCTTATGCAGTTGCGAGTGCTGTAAAACCTCTACTAAAACTAAACTAATAGTTCCATACTGTGGTGAAAGGAGGAATATGTTATAGTTAATTGTTGTCTTGAGGAGTAGAGGCAGTTAGATGTGTGGGGTAGCTTGGGAAGAAAACATCCCCTCAAATGGGTTAGTTTTTTACAGAAAAACAGATGATGTTCCACTGTCTCTGAGGGGTAGTCACATAGTGGGCAGGCAGCAGACTGCTTTACTCCAGTTCGGTTGAGATGTATGTTGATTGAGGGGCACATGTTGTGTTCTAAGTTGGAAGATTATGCATTGATCTCCCCTCCTTGAGGAATATGTTTGTTTTGCATGTTTTCATTTGGATGATGGTTGTCTTTGATTGTTGTGGGTGGTTGGCGGGTGCTCTGGTGTGGTTTGCTGCTTCTTTCCTATCAAACATCTATCGTCTTTATCTCCCCTCATTCTTTTTGGTGTTTGTTACTCTCTTGTAATGTGAGTGATTGGCGGGTGCACTGGTGTGGTTGCTTATTCTTTCCTATGAAACATCTATCTTCCTCATCTCCCCTTCATCTTTTTTATGTTTGTTACTTTCTTGTAACACCTCTAATCTTCTGGCGGCCATATGACCTTATGCAGTTGCGAGCGCCGTGAAACCTCTACTAAAACTAAACTCTCTTGTAACACCTCTCATCTTTGGCCTTTGGCACTTATATAACCTGATTGTGTTGCAAGTGCTGTAAAACTCTTATTAAAACTAAAAACTTTGACTGTTTTCAGGATAAAAGATGGTCCATTGATGGGACAAGAGAGTTTGGCTCCATTTCACGCTTGCTGAATCACTCGCGCAACCCAAACATACAGTTCCACCCTCCCATCATAGTGGACTTGAACGGCTCTCAGCCTCCCCGGATAGCTGCCTACGCTTTGAGGGACATCTACAAGGGAGAGGAAATCGTATTTGACTACGGGGTACACGACAAAAGACTCTCCTGGCTGAAGAATAAAGAGGTAAGGACTTCGACTGTGTGCTATGTTAAGCTATAATATATTTGCAAAGGAGTACGGTGTCGGGTAAAGAAATTGTGTTTGACTATGGGGTACACGACAAAAGACTGTCTTGGCTGAAGAATAAAGAGGTAAGGACTTTGGCTATATGCTATGTTAAGCTATAATATATATGCAAAGGAGTACGGTGTTGGGTAAAGAAATAGTGTTTGACTATGAGGTACACGACAAAAGACTCTCTTGGCTGAAGAATAAAGAGGTAAGGACTTTGGCTATATGCTATGTTAAGCTATAATATATATGCAAAGGAGTACGGTGTCGGGTAAAGAAATTGTGTTTGACTATGGGGTACACGACAAAAGACTCTCTTGGCTGAAGAATAAAGAGGTAAGGACTTCGACTTTGGATTAAATAGTTCTGAGGTGACACCATCATGCCATGTCTCCCGTATCGGTGCAGCTGGTAGATTTCCATCTTCTTAAGGACTTTTCTGTTCCTTATGATGAGCTTTACACAAAATACTGGCTGTTTTTCTCTATATCCTAGTCTCATTCCAGTCAGCTGTTGTCTGGGGCCTAGAGATGTCCTTATGTTGATTTTCTCTGTGCACTGCGTTTGGGTTTTTTTGGGGGGTTTTTTAGTGAAAACTTTACATATGTGTCTTACACTTACAGCATCCAGTTCTGTCACATAAAACGTTTATATATGTGGTATACTTGTGATTTTTTTCTTTCTAGTCTTTTGTGAAATTGTATGGGAAAAACTTGGCAGTTTTGTGCTTGGATACTGTTCCTTTATAGAAGAGGCTGTGTGTTAGTTCATTTCTTGAAAATGTTCTATTTTAACGCAGAGGAAGAAAAAGTAGTCTTATTCCCAATATTGATGTATAGTTTTGTCAAGACGGCTCAATGCGACCATTAATCTGTTGTTGTTGTTAGCGATCCAGTAGCATCTGAGCGTTAACTCTTCTGCATGATGCCATTCTGCAATAGCTGCATGTCTGTTCTAATTGTTGTCTTGAGGAGTAGAGGCAATTAGATGTGTGGAGTAGCTTGGGAAGAAAACATCCCCTTAAATCAGTTAGTTTTCTACAGAAGAACAGATGTTGTTCCACTGTCTCTGAGGGGTAGTCACATAGTGGGCAGGCAGCAGAGTATGTAACACTATGTACCTTTAAAATTGATTTGTAAATCCACAATATGTATCATGTTAAGCGCATAGAGCATTGCATAAGTGGATATGCGCTATATAAATGCAATCCATTATTATTATTATTATTCATTAATCTACGGTTTTGAATTTTCTGTCCTCAGAACGGATATGCTCTGGATTCGGATTCCAGCGATGATGAACCCACGTTTCACATATTTGGGCCCAGCACTTCCTCACCTCAGAATCAGCTGCACAGTCCATCTCTCAGGATGAATTCACAAGATATCTCACGTAATGACCCGCTCTGCAGCCTTCCGTCTGATGATGATGATCAGCCTGTGCGTGACATGTCACCCCCGCCTGAATACGACTCCCGACCAAAACAGTATACTCCACACTCGAAAGTGCATCATCACCCAGTGAAACGCTCACTCAGACCCTTTTCCTCCGGGGAGTTCAAACTGAAACTCACCTGCTTGTTCTCCACGGGCAAAAGGAAGTCGTACGTTTCCTTCTGCGAAAGTCTGGGTCAACCACTCACGATACTCCAGGCGAAAGAAGACCACGGAAAGACGAAGCGCCAGAAGTCGGAGAGCAGTAGCGTGATTAGTCTGTCCTCCAGTGACGAGGGGAACAGCAAGCTGTCTCAGGCGTCCTGCGTCGTCGAGGAAAGTCTCCCCGTAGACGTGCCTGAGCTGAGCAGTGTGAACAAAGTTCTCCGGTGGCAGGACCAAACACGGCCAGCAGCCGACCCCGAGCAAGAGAGGGCCGTGTCTTGTGAGGATATCGTCATTTTAGATGTGAGGAGTTTGAGTGACCCGAAGACACTTCTCCAAGTACCGTCAGATGAGTTCATACTGGGCCTACAACATTCCACGGATAACAAACCGGTCAAAAGTAGTTTAACGATGAAGTCTCCGTCCACATCGCAGCGTCAGGCCGATCTGCAGCAGCCATGTTTCTCTCAGTCATCAAAACCAAATCCACCGAAGGACGGTAGATTACTACCAACGAGGGCTACGAGCCCGGTGATAGGGATAGATGACTCTGCCTCTGATACCAGTGACTCCGACCTGCCCAGTTTGAGGGAACTTTTGGACCCCCGGGAAAAGCCGCAGGATACTGACTTTGTGCCTCAGAATCTGAAGAATGCGGGGAACGTGAAAAATGCAGATTTTACTTCCAGGAAGTCGCATGATTTAAAATGTGTTCCAGGAGTGCAGGAAAAAGTAGACTCTATAACTAGGAATCCACAGAACGTGGAATGTATAGCAAGAAAGCAGCAGAATACTAACTTAGTAGCTAGGAACCCACAGAACGTGGAATGTATAGCAAGAAAGCAGCAGAATACTAAGTTAGTAGCTAGGAACCCACAGAATGTTCAATGTATAGCACAAAGGCAGCAGAATACTAACAATGTAGGGAAAAATCCACAAAATGTAAACTTTGTTCGAAATATACCCCAGAATGTAAACTGTGTTGCTGGAAGTTCACAAAATGTGGGGCGTGTTGTTGCTGGAAGTTCACAAAATGTGGGGCGTGTTGTTGCTGGAAGTTCACAAAATGTGGGGGGTGTTGTTGCTGGAAGTTCACAAAATGTGTGGGGTGTTATTGGTGTAAATTCACAAAATATGGGGCGTGTTATTGGTGAAAGTTCCCAAAATGTGGGGCGTGTCCAAAAGAAAGCACACAATGAAGAACGTGTAGCAGGCCAACAACAGAATGTCGACTGTGTTAGAAAAATGCCACAAAATGTAAACGTTGTTCAAAAGGTACCTCAGAATATAGTCCACGTTGCTGGAAATTCACAAAATGTGGAGCGTGTCCAAAAGAAACCACACAATGAGGAAAGTGCAGCAAGACCACCACAGAGTGTCAACTATGCAGCAAAGAAGCCTCAGGTTGTGGATGCTGCAGCAAAGAAGTTGCATGATGGAGACTGTGTTGTTGTTTCAGACGATGAATGTTCTGGGGATGAGGCACCGAAAGACTCGGTCAGCCGAAGAAGTCCTTCTCCAGAATGTGAAATTGTCGGGTGTGAAATGGCACCAAAAGTCGCTCCGCCGCCACCAAAGCCAAAACCCCGTGCATCTACCTCTCGCGTGAAGCGGTCCTCGTCTCCCGATTGTCTCATCATACAGGACGTTTTCTCTCTCAACTCCACAAAAGTGTCAGAACGACCGGTAGTTGATAGTCTGCCGTCCAGACCTGTTGGGTTTTTGCCCCCGACGTCCCAGCCTCAGGTCGCAGTCATCAAGCCCTTCGTGGCGCCCGCCCAGACGTCGGAGGAGTGCGCCATGCCCGAAGGAAGCGGAAGTTCTGCTCTCTCTCGGCCTGGTGCTGAACAAGACACGAAAGTGAAGGTATGGACGACTACCTCTTTGTTTGTGAAAGTAATGGGTGTCTCGCGAAAAGGGTCTTCTGTCATAATCCGGCGTAAAGTTCCTCCTTTTTTTAGGAACTGAGTTGAGACCCATGCTCAACATGAATGAAACAAGGAGGCTAAACTACAGTATAACACGGATAGGTCGAACACAGAAGACTCGAAATCACGTGTCTGTCGAACTGTGCCTGCGGTCCAATTTTTTTTCTTCTTCTTTATCTTTGTAAGATATCCCTCGAACTACGGGTCATTCAAACTACCGAGGCCGGTCCTGACGAATTTGAGCTATCGATGTTATACTGCAGTCCTAAAATCTCCTTGAAAGAAGTTTTGGGCTATTTGTACTTTTTCATCACTGTGGATTTCAAATCCCACACTTTGTTCTTGTCTACAAAACCCATACTTTGTTCTTGTCTACAAAACCCATACTTGGTTCTTGTCTACAAAACCCATACTTGGTTCTTGTCTACAAAACCCATACTTTGTTCTTGTCTACAAAACCCATACTTTGTTCTTGTCTACAAAACCCATACTTTGTTCTTGTCTGCAAAACCCATACTTTGTTCTTGTCTGCAAAACCCATACTTTGTTCTTGTCTACAAAACCCATACATTGTTCTTGTCTACAAAACCCATACTTTGTTCTTGTCTACAAAACCCATACTTTGTTCTTGTCTACAAAACCCATACTTTGTTCTTGTCTACAAATGCCATACTTTGTTCTTGTCTACAAAACCCATACTTTGTTCTAACATTCTATTGTGCGTCTAATCTACTTCTGTGTCTAATCTATTTTCTAACCTTCTCTGTCTAATCTATTTTCTAACCTTGGGTGTCTAATCTATTTTCTAACATTCTATTGTGTGTCTAATCTATTTTCTAACACTATGTATCTAATCTATATTTTAACATTGTCTTTTGAAGCCATCACCCTCCGAGGCCACATCAGTATTTTCCTCGAAGGAGCAGGAGGTCTTACGAGAGATTTTCAACAACTCCAAGAGCAGCAAAGACATGTCGAGATCAGAGGTAAGTGGGATTTTTAAGTCATGGTTGGCCTTTGATGATTTTAACCCTTAAAACCCTGAATTCTGTTTTTTCATACCGCCCTAGAATCCTGAATTAAAATTGAGGTACTAGAACAAATTAGGTTGGTTCATTGTTTTGTTTACTGTGTCTTTAATTGTTGTTAGATTTTACTGACGTTTGAAAATGTTATTTATATATGAATGAACAGTCTGAACAAAAGGGGAAAAGGTGAAAACACTGGTTTTTAGGACCAACTCTATGAGTTAAGTCTTGTGTGTGATCCCAGACTCCACTTCAGTCAAAGTATCTTTAGACCCAGCCGTAGTAGATATAGCCCCTGGTAGCTTTAGTGGGGATCCCCTGCCAATTCCACTATCGTCAAAATCATTATCGATGTTATGCGGAACATTGCAATCGTCTTCAACTGTTATATTTATCGATATATCCGACTGGGAGATCATTATTGGGGTCTGGTTCAGGATTTTAAAAGTCAAAAATTTTGCGGCATGAAGGGCCTGGCAGCGAAAAGTGACCGATTTTTCTTTAAAAACTCGCAAAATTTCCAAACTTTCGGAGTAGAACTGGTCTCATGACATCATCGGTACTTTCTGTTCGTGACAGTCATCTGGAGTTACATCCCCTGTTTCTAGCACTGGGAATTAAACGATAATGTCGACCAGGGTATAGGGTTTTAAGGGTTAATCTTTTTCTTTTACTTTAGTTTGTATTCTTAACCCTGTCTGTACGCCTGGGGTCATTTTGTACCCCCGGGGTTGTATTCTGCACATTTTTAGAATACTTCTAGTGCGAAGATCTCTTTGAAACTTTCAGTATTTCTCAAAAAATCATTTTGACATACTGCTATGCAAAGCGTACAGATCGGATTAACGAGTAAATTTCTCCTCTGGAAAGTGGTGGCACAGAGTTAGTAAAACACGATGTACTGATAGGGTTAATATAATGCTACGAGCAAAGAAGTATTTGAACCATTGTCAAGGGGTCGACATTCCAGTCGTCCTCCGTAATTAAATTATGCAGTGTTTGACCCATGATAAGAGATATGTGCACAACCTGTACTTTTTCATTATATGGAAATTTTATTTAACAAATGAGTATTTTATGTGGTGTGACGTGGGCCTCTGACGAAAACTTGCTTGCTTGCTTTGTCCAAGACATCCACATTATCTGTGGGTGATCAGGGGGGGGGGGGGAAAACTCCCACCCTCTTGTGTTAGTGGCCCCCTTCTTCCCATATAACACCCTCGACTTGGCTCGACACGGTCATAGCGAGATGGGCCCGGTCCGATCCGCTAGGGTTATCGGGGGGGGGGGGGGGGGGGGGGTGGTGCTTTGGTGTGGTTTGCTCCTTCTTTCCTATCAAACATCTACCGTCCTTATCTCCTCTCCTTGTTTACCAAAAGTAAAAGTATCCTCATCCTCTGTTGTTAGCGATCCAGTAGAATCTGAGCGTTAACTAATCCACATCCTCTAAGACATTTTTCTGCTTGGCAATGAGCAGCCATCTTGGGACAATTTTGATTGTTGAAGTTTTTCTTTTGAGCTGTGAATACTGGCGCTCATATGACCTTTTATGCAGTTGCGAGCGCCGAAAAACCTCTACTAAAACTAAGCTAAGACGTGAATATATCAGTGAGGTTAAAATTGTGCTGTTTTCTTCTGCACTTCCACAGATCGAAGGAGCCATTGCAGGAAAGTGGGACTTTTTCAGCCGCTTGATAGAAAGGGGGATCACTCTTGAGCAGATTAGTAAACTCGTGGAGAGCTTCAAAGGACCGGTGAAATAAGGACGAAGGACCCGTGAACTAGGGACATGGGACCCGTGAACTAGGGACATAGGACCCGTGAACTAGGGACATAGGACAGGTGAACTAGGGACATGGGACCCGTGAACTAGGGACATAGGACCCGTGAACTAGGGACATAGGACCCGTGAACTAGGGACATAGGACCCGTGAACTAGGGACATAGGACCCGTGAACTAGGGACATGGGACAGGTGAACTAGGGACATGGGACAGGTGAACTAGGGACATAGGACCCGTGAACTAGGGACATAGGACCCGTGAACTAGGGACATAGGACAGGTGAACTAGGGACATAGGACAGGTGAACTAGGGACATAGGACAGGTGAACTAGGGACATAGGACCCGTGAACTAGGGACATAGGACAGGTGAACTAGGGACATAGGACAGGTGAACTAGGGACATAGGAAAGGTGAACTAGGGACATAGGACAGGTGAACTAGGGACATAGGACCCGTGAACTAGGGACATAGGACCCGTGAACTAGGGACATAGGACCCGTGAACTAGGGACATAGGACAGGTGAACTAGGGACATAGGACAGGTGAACTGGGGACATAGGACAGGTGAACTGGGGACATAGGACCCGTGAACTAGGGACATAGGACCCGTGAACTAGGGACATAGGACAGGTGAACTAGGGACATAGGACAGGTGAACTAAGGACATAGGACAGGTGAACTAGGGACATGGGACCCGTGAACTAGGGACATAGGACAGGTGAACTAGGGACATAGGACAGGTGAACTAGGGACATAGGACAGGTGAACTAGGGACAAAGGACCCGTGAACTAGGGACATAGGACAGGTGAACTAGGGACATAGGACCCGTGAACTAGGGACATAGGACAGGTGAACTAGGGACATAGGACCCGTGAACTAGGGACATAGGACAGGTGAACTAGGGACATAGGACCCGTGAACTAGGGACATAGGACAGGTGAACTAGGGACATAGGGACATAGGACCCGTGAACTAGGGACATAGGACAGGTGAACTAGGGACATAGGACCCGTGAACTAAGGACATAGGACAGGTGAACTAGGGACATAGGACCCGTGAACTAGGGACATAGGACCCGTGAACTAAGGACATAGGACAGGTGAACTAGGGACATAGGACCCGTGAACTAGGGACATAGGACGATTGAACTAGGGACATAGGACAGGTGAACTAGGGACATAGGACCCGTGAACTAGGGACAAAGGACCCGTGAACGAGGGAGCCCGTGCCTGATGTCGTCTCGGTGTTGTGATCTGATTTCTGTGCTCACTCAACTGGAGTTTCCTCTCTCTGTATTTTGCTCCCCTCATGTTTTTTTTTTAGATTTGTATTCCCCGGACAGTTGTATATCTGAAAGTGAAAGTGGCCTTGTTTTAGTTTTTTGGGGTACTTATGTTTTGAGAGAGATCTTTTTTAAATTTCTGTGTGTAGAAATTTGTTCAGTGGGTGGTTGCCGGGTGCTCTGGTGTGGTTTGCTTCTCCTTTCCTATCAAACATCTATCGTATTTATCTCTTCTCCTTCTATTTTGTGTTTGTTACTCTCTTGTAACACCTCTAATCTCTGGCACTTTTGTGACCTTATTGTGTTGCAAGTACTGTAAAACTCTTTCGAAAACAAAGAAGTTTGTTGTACATCTACTCCACGTACAAGCTGGCAGTATTATTCTATCAAAAGCAGACAAGAAGTCAAGTGGACTCGATCTCGCTGTAATGCTGGTTGCCACGGTCCATCGCGCTGTCTTGAGATTTGAACCTCATTATCTCACTTACACCTGCACCTACCCCCCCAGGGAGGTGCTACTGACTGAAGGTCTTTAGGCCATTCCCAAACGAGGGGACAATAACATCTCGAGTTCTTCGGCACGGTAGAATTGTAATTGTAAATGGGCTGATTCATCAATGTCATGCTTATAACTGTGCCTGAACTACAACAGGGAACTGCTGCTTTTTCTTTCTAAATCCTTACTGTTGTCATTTTCCTCTACTTCTTCTGTATGTTTGTCACACTATTGTGACCTGCTATTTCCGGGGTGCCTTGAAAGTCGAAACAGACTTTGTGCTGTTGAAGCTAGAGAGGTGAGCAGAGTAAGCCCGATTCCCTTTAAGGACTTCTCTGTTGACATCCAGCCCTTGGTGCTCATATGACCTTATGCAGTTGCGAGCGCTGTAAAACCTCTACTAAAACAAAACAAACTTGCTCCTCTTCCCATAGTGATGTACGTATGTGTCGTATGTCGTATGTGTCGTATGGCTTCCTCCACTACCAACTGTCATTCAGGCCTGCCTTTTGCCATTTTCTCAAAAGAACTCGGGGGGGGGGGGGGGGGGGTGTTCCACCTTTGTTCTTTGTCTCAGGGGGGTGTGTGTGTATGTGTTCCACCTCCACCCTTGTTCTTTGTCTCAGGGGGGTGTGTGTGTGTGTGTTCCACCTTTGTTGTTTGTCTCAGGGGTCGGTGTGTGTGTGTGTGTGTGTGTGTGTGTGTGTGTGTTCCGCCTTTGTTCTTAGTCTCAGGGGTCGGTGTGTGTGTGTGTGTTCCACCTTTGTTGTTTGTCTCAGGTGTGTGTGTGTGTGTGTGTGTTTCACTCTTGTTCTTTGTCTTAGTCTCTACGGTTCCTCCCCTGGTGTCCACCGGTCTTCCTCTACCTCTTTGGCCATCTGGTGTCTGTTGGGGGACAACTCTTTGTTATAGTAAGGCTTTATGGCACTCGCAACTGCATAAGGTCATATGAAGGCCCACCGTAAATGAAACTGACGTGAACCGCAAACAACTCTAGCAGTAAATGATGCTGACATGCACAACAGAAACAACTCTAGCAGTAAATGATGCTGACATGCCGAGCCAACAAGTGACTGTAGTGTCTTTAGGCCATTCCCAAAGGGGGGACATTTCTCGTTCAAGCACAGTAGAAATTCATGATTCATGTCACACTCATAACTTTGCCTGATCTGCAACAGGGAACTGCTGCTTTTTCTTTCCCAATCCTTACTATTGTCATTTTCCTCTACTTCTTTTGTATGTTTGTCACTCTTGTGACCTGCTATTTCCGGGGTGCCTTGATAGTTGAAGCAGACTTTGTGCTGTTGAAGCTAGAGAGGTGAGCAGAGTAAGTCTGATTCCCTGTAAGGACTTCTCTGTTGACACCCACCCCTTGGCGCTCATATGACTTTATGGAGTTGCGAGCGCCGTAAAACCCTCTACTAAAAAAAAAAATATTAAAAAAAAACAACTGTAGCAGTTCAGTAAATGATGCTGACATGAACAGCAAAGAACCAACTTGGCTACTAGTGGAGTGGATTGTATTTTTGGGGGTGTGCTTTTTCTACTCAGATGTCTTGAATCTTAAGATGTTTATATTGTATTATTTTCTAAAACATTTGTTTAGACTGAAAATGTGATACGTGTAAATATTTGACAAAAATGTCTTTTTTACCCGCTAAAAGTTGTATAGGTTTTTATTCCTCACAATGGATGTCTTTTTGTTTTTACTTAAAGTTAAAGCACAGGTACCCAATTGACTCCTCTGCCTCGCTCATTTTTGTTTTAGCAGTCTCTGCATGATATACCAAACAACTGCTTTATAATGCAGTGTCTTGTGAACTGCGGATTCCTACTGGACTGTACCTTGTGGTTTTATGTTTGTCCGTTCAATGTATTCTAGTGCGTGGGTGATTGGCCGAGTGCTCTGGTGTGGCTTGCTTCTTCTTTCCTATCAGACATCTATCGTCCTGATCTCTCCTCCTCCTTTTTTATGCTTGTTATTCTCTTGGAACACCTCTAGTCGTCAGCACTTATATGACTTTTATTGTGTTGCAAGTGCCGTAAAACTCTTACTAAAACTAAAACTAAGTATTCTAGTGCGTGTTTGTAAGTACAGTGAAGTGAGGGATTTGAAAGATTGATGGACAATGTTCTATTGTTTTGTGAGCCCAGGGAGTCCAAAGAATGTTTTTGTATTGTAAGTATTGAAATTCCTTTGTGAGGAATGCAAGTACAAATTGTAAATGCTCCTTTTTTCCTATCAAACAAATATCGTCCTTATCTTCCGTTCTTCTTTTTTATGTTTGTTACTCTCTTGTAACACCTCTAATCTTCTGGCGCTCATTTGACCTTATGCAGTTGCAAGCGCCGTAAAACCTCTCTACTAAAAAATAAAATTGTAAATGCAGTTGTAGTTTATGGTGAGTGACAGGAGGCCAGAACTGTTAGCCGTGGTGGTTATTGCATCGGCTGTTTTAACCCTTGAGGTTTCTTCATTTTGGGCCGTCGTTGTGTGCCTGGATTTATTTTGTGCAGATTTGTTTCATTTATTCATTTATGCCTGGATTTATTTTGTGCAGATTTGTTGCATTTATTCATTTATGCCTGGGTTTATTCTGTGCTGATTTGTTTTATGTATGCCTGGATTTATTTTGGGTATATTTGTTGTATGTAATGTATGTATGCCTGGATTTATTTTGGGTGTATTTGTTGTATGTAATGTATGTATGCCTGGATTTATTTTGTGCAGATTTGTAGAATGTATGTAGCTGTGGAACCTGGTGATGATATATCGTTCTTGAACAGGCCAGTGATCACGTGGCGCTCGTCGCATTTGGTGCATGACATGTGTCCTGAGCAAATTGGGGTGTCCTGAGCAAATTGGGACCTCTGTGCTTTCTTGTCGTATCTCCGTTTTTTTAAACTGTAAAAATGTGACACATTTTGTTAAGCTCACTCTTTGTAAGTGGGTGGTTTGCGGGTACTCTGGTGTGGTTTGCTCCTTCTTTCCTATCAAACATCTATCGTCCTGATCTCTCCTTCTTTTTTACGTTAGTTTACTCTCTTGTAACACCTCTAATCTTCGGCACTTATACGACCTTATTGTGTTGCAAGTGACGTAAAACTCTTACTAAAACTAAACTAAGCTCACTCTTCGTTATGTACTGTTGTCACTGGTTAGTAAAAATAGAGAAACGAAACGACGAGAAAGGACTGGGGTCGCAAAATGATGAATCTCAATTTCTTTTCCAGTTTATTTGTTGGCACTATTGGTCAGTAGATGAGTATGGACTCAGATTACTGAAGTCTTTTACTTTGACTTTTATTGAAAATGCCAGAGCTGATTGTGCATAGTTTTTGGTGTTTTTTTATTTTGACCGTTCAGCATTTCTTCGTAGGATGGTACAATGTCATGTAATTTTTATCTATAAACGATATGCAGCAGATGTCAAAATGTGTATTTTGCACTTGACAAATGTTAATATAAAAGATATGTTTAATTAACAACTGAGTTCTTGTCCCGTTTTTGTCTGTCCTGTTTAAAGTGTGTACAAGAGCATTGCATTATAATAAAGATGCTGCGGGGGCTCTCGTGGCCTAGAGGTTAAGGTGTTGGCCTCTCATTCAAAGGTCCCGGGTTCGATTCTGGGTAGCGACCAAAAAAATTTTCTTCTCTAAAATTGTCTCCTTTCACATCCTTTCCTGATCTCTAACAATGTTCTGTTGTCTGCTTTCATTTCCACTTTCTGCCCCCACCCCCCCACCTCCTTTGCCCCCTCCTCTGGGCTCCTGACTCTTTCTGCAGCCTTTCTACTGCTACTCCTTGGCTCCTCCTAACTGCTGCCTTTCTGCCACACCCCTGATATTCTGGTAGGAAAGATCTACACCTTGCCTTCTCGGACAAGGGCGAAAAATCTCGGAGGGCCCGTGTGCAAGTTGCGCACGTTAAAGATCCCTCCTTGGTGGTCTAAAATCGATAAGAGTAGGCTTCGGCCGCCACCCGGGCAAAATTCAAAATTTCCTACCAACTGAAAATATTAGGAGTGTCCCGCGCGTTCATATGACCTATGCAGTTGCGAGCGCCGTAAAACACTATACAAAATCAAAACAAAAAACATCTTTGTCTGTCCTGTTTAAAGTGTGTACAAGAGCATTGCATTATAAAGATGCTGCTCTGTAAAAGTCTACTAATGTGAGGCAGTGTGATGAAATCAGTGGGTGCTTGGCGGGTGCCTTGATGTGGTTTGCTTCTTTTTTCCTATCAAACATCTATCGTCCTTATCTCCCCTCCTTCTTTTTTATGTTTGTTACTCTCTCGTAACTCCTAATCTTCTAGCGTTCATATGACCTTATGCAGTTGCCAGCGCCGTAAAACTTCTACAGAAACAAAAACAGGTGAAATTAGGCGCTCGTCAAAATAACGAAATCAGAGAAGCAGGCATTTTCTGCTAGTTTGGGAGTCTTTATCGAATTTGTATTTTTGACTTAACCTCTTTTATCTCCATGTAAAAACATATTTACATGTGAATTTTACAGAAAAACTTTGATTAAAGGCACAAAATATGTCATTTTTCCCTTTTCAAAGACTCTTTAGCTATTACAGTTTCCAAACTTTGACGGCCGTTTTCCCGCTAACTTCACCACTGAAATCAGGCGACCTCTCATCCTTCAAATGCAGATACCTTAAGTTCTATTCAAGATAAATAGATGTTTATTTCGTTGGAAGCAAGGCGAATAAATCCGCTTTCATGTGATACCAATAACATTCTGCAGCATTTCCACTGCTACTCCTTGGCTTCTTCTTACTATTTTATTATACTTCAGCCACACCCGTGGCAGCGATTTAACATCTAGCCTTCTTGGATAAGGGCGAAATGTCTTTGAGGTCCCGTGTGCAAGTTGCGCATGTTAAAGATCCCTTGGTGGTCCAAAATCGATACATGTATGAGTAAGCTTCAGCCCCGGCCTGGGCAAAATTTAAAATTGCAAAAAATTTATAGCGTACATGTACTAGACCTCTAGATCTAGTTTTTATAGAATATCTTTCTTGTTGCCAGACAAACTTGTAGTTTTTGTTTATAAGAAATAATTTTAACCCCCCCCCAAAAAAAAAAAAAACAACAACAACCCCCAACAACAACAAAAACAAACAACCCAAAACAAAACAGAACAAAAACTACAAGTAAGTTTGTCTGACAACAAGAAAGGTATTCTATAAAAACTAGATCTTGTACATGTACGCTATAAAATTTTTGCAATTTTGAATTTTGCCCAGGCCGGGGCTGAAGCTTACTCATATCGATTTTGGACCACCAAGGGATCTTTAACATGCTCACGCATTGAAATAATTTATGAACATTTAAACAAACAAGAAGTATTAATTAAACAAAAACAAAACCCCAAACACTTTTGTATATTTTCCTTCCTCACAACCCATGACAAAGCGAACGCATCGCTGTTATTGTTGTTGTTATTGTTATGTATCAACGTTTAATCAAACAAGAACAACTAACCCGCGCGCTCATATGACCTTATGCAGTTACGAGCGCCGTAAAACACTTTACCAAAACAAACAGAACAACTAACGAACGGAACCATCCTTCTGTTCAAACTCTGCTGAGCAGTTCCTTCTTTTAATTAACCGGGGTGTCTGGGCACACGGCGGGGACGTTGAAAATGCTGGAGTCAGGGATGGAAGCCACAGGGTTGCTGACAAAGGTGATCTGTCGTCCTTGCGGGACTGAGGAGGAGATAATAATGATTGGTGTTATGATTTTTAGTTTTAGTAAGTGTTTTACGGCACTTGCAACACAATAAGGTCATATAAGTGCCGAAGATTAGAGGTGTCATAAGTAAGAGAGTAACAAACACAAAATGGAAGGAGGGGAGAAAAGGACGATAAATGTTTGATAGGAAAGAAGGAGCAAGCCGCACCAGAGCACCCGCCAACCACCTGCTGTGTTATGATTTCCTCTTGGCAAGTAAATTAAAGACTTTGAAACTATCACTCAGTTTCGAAAACTACAAACTACAAGTAGAAAAGAGTGTTCAGAAAGGAAATATATGTGCCACATTAATTTAATTCAATTTCAAGATATCCTACTTTTTGTTCAACATCTTATCTCCTAAAAATTTAGTAAAAATGTGTTTTTATTTCGTATGAAACACATGTGCACACTCACACACACTCCCAAACACACACACACACACACACACACACACACACACACACACACACACACACACACACACACGAGCGCGCAATTCAAACCCAAATGGAAACATAATTATAAAGACTACAATTTCTATGACATGTTGCCTGGAAGAAGAAGAAAAACAACAACAAAACAAGAACTACAACAACAACAGAAACAACATTAACTACAACAACAACAACAACAACAACAATTCACTTACACTTACATTCATCTCTCCTGAGCACGAAGTAGGAGTCAGTTTGCCCAACAACAACATCAAACACAACAACAACAACAATTCACTTACATTCATCTCTCCTGAGCACGAAGTAGGAGTCAGTTTGCCCAACAACAACTACAACAACAACAACATCAAACACAACAACAACATCAAACACAACAACAACAGCAACAACAATTCACTTACATTCATCTCTCCTGAGCACGAAGTAGGAGTCAGTTTGCCCAACAACAACTACAACAACAGCAACAGCAACAACATCAAACACAACAACATCAAACACAACAACAACATCAAACACAACAACAACAGCAACAACAATTCACTTACATTCATCTCTCCTGAGCACGAAGTAGGAGTCAGTTTGCCCCGGCTCAGTGAAGGTGAGCAGAGTGACGTTGATGGTCTGGCTCACGGGGATCAGCCACGCGTCCAGGCTGACTTTTTTGACGAAACCCTCGAACACTGAACCCATGTACACGGCCGAAGCTGTGGAGCGGATCGTTGTAGTTTTAGAAAGAGTTTTACGGCACTTGCAGCACAATAAGGTCATATAAGTGCCGAAAATTAGAGATGTTACAAGCTGTATCTGTCGTTTAATGCAAGAAAAATTCAGGAATTATGCAAACTGAGCACCCCCCCCCCCAAAAAAAAAAGGTGAAATTATGCGATTCTGTTAATTTTAACAAAGAATGATAATGGAAAATAATCAGACTAAACAGCACAAAGTCTGCCTCGACTATCAAGGCACCCCTGAAATAATAGTTTAAAATAGTGTGACAAACATACAAAAGAAGTAGAGGGAAAATGACGATAATAAGCATGAGGAAAGAAAAAGCAGCAGTTCCCCCTATGTTGTTCCGGCACAGTATGAGCATGACATTGATAAATCAGCCCATTTACAATTCTACTGTTCACTAGAACATGTTAATATCCCCCTTTGGGAATGGCCTAAAGATAATTTAGCCAGCAGCACTGCCCTTGTTTGTTTGTTTTTTTTGTTTTTTTGGGGGTGGGGTGGGGTTTGGGGGGGGGGGGGGGGATGTATTGTTTCTTTACGAACAGAAAGAAGTCAAAAAATAATATGAGGTGTGCTGACAATATCAGTTACTTTTCACATTCCATAAATGAAGATATTGGCCAAAAATTGACCCTGGGGTCAAATTTGTAGATTTTCTATTGATGCCATAATCTTTAAGTATTGATTCTAACATAACTTTTATCATTTCAAATTTATAAATTATAAAAACTTCACCTATGCGCGTGGTGTATCTATTGTTATATGGATCGAATCCGAGAAGTAACTCATTTTGTCAGTACGCTGCACAATAAATGTTCTGATTTACCTGGGAGACATTTAGTGAGGAAGCCGAGTACAGGCAGAGGGGACCTGGTGCACGCACCGGAAACGTCAATCGTGTAGGTGTAGTTCTGGAAAATATTCACATAATTGGTCGCTTTACTTTAACTTTAACTGAATTATTCGCGAGGGCCTGCTCCAGCCAAAACAAAAGTTCTATCCCATTCAAAGTAAAATGTAAGAGATGCAATTGAAGATATATCATTGTAAAATCATATTACAAATGACAGTTAAATACATTTAAAAGTAATAAAATATAATAAATGAAAATACAAGACTTGAATAATATTCTTATTTGCTTATTTTTTATTCTCATTCCAAATTGAAAAGTAAACCTAGGGCCTAGTAATACAGGAAGCCAGCTAGCTACTAGAGGAGTCATTTTTGCAACAAGGACAAGCTGGCTAACCCCAGATTACGGGGGGTTTCCAGAATTCTTGACCTACACCAAAATTGGGCATTGCCCTACCTATAGGAGAAGTTTGGTGTAATTAGTGCTGTATTTGTTTGGTTATAGAGAAAACTCTCCTTGTCTTTGAAAGAAACTGAACAAGGGTCCAAAAACTTATATTTCGATTTTCTCAAAACAGCATTTTTCGGGATAGCTCCCTTGTGCTTAAAAGCGACCAATTGATCATGGGTGTCAACAGAGAAGTCCACACACACACACACACACACACACACACACACACACACACACACACACACATACACACACACAACTCTTACCCTTGGTCCACTTATCATTTAGTATCATCCTCTATTTTGAAATAACCCCCCGCACTAAATAAAAAGATCAGTAGAATCTCGACCTTCCGAATCCATGGTTAGTTTAAGAAATCTACCATATTATGATGTGGCCTAAATAAGGTAAGGGAGGGGGGGGTTTAGCTTATTTGGGCCACATTGTGGCCTAAATAAGGTAAGGGAGGGGGGTTTAGCATATTTCGGCCACAGTTTTCAAAAGGCCTTTTTAGAAATTGAAAGAAAAGGTGTATGTTTTAACTTTTCCCATAATTTTCACCTGGGCTGTCATATTGGGGAATCAATTTTAATTAAGAAAACATAACAATTATTGCAATCAAGTAATGTAAGTGAAACAAACGCGGCTACTTACTGCGATGTTTTTGTATTGTTCAGCCAATAATAAGATGAAATGATGGACTTGTCAGGCGTGTCCCGCCTCTAGTTTGAGTGTACCCTACCAAAGAGTCTACATAACAAGAGGGGCCACTTCTCTCTTTGAGCCAATTAAAAAAGTGTCCTCAAAATTCGGTGGCGCCCTCTTCGCAAAAGCGCACCTTTTGCGAACAGAGTTATCCTACTCGAGTTTAAAAAATCAAAGTGAAACTAGCAAGTTTTTGAATGAATTTCGGAAGAACACTTTTTAAAAATGGTTACGCTGACAAAAAACCGCTTGCGGAGGAAAGGGTGATTGTTTTCTTCGTTTAATTTGACTCAAGAATGAAAGGCGAGAGGTCATTAAAATAAAAAATAAAAAAACTAAAACTCCACACTGAACGAACCCGAACTGCTGATGAACAGCAGTCGATCTGCGCACGCAAGGAGGTGCTATTCCTATTCTTCTTCTGGAAAAACGAAAGAGAGCTTCAAAACAGAATGCAGCGCCATCCACAGAATTCTACACTTATTCTGCGTAGAATTCTGTGGCGCCATCTGAAGCAAAGAGCGGACTTCCTGCGGACACTTTTTTGGCTGAGTGGCCCATCTTGTTATTTACTATCTTTGACCCTACTAACTGCCTTTCGCTCTACTATTTACTCTCTAGCCCACACATTTCTAACTTACAACGTCTGCTGGCAGACGAAAGTGTTGAATAAATGTGTAGAATTTCTGTCACATTTTTCGTGCACGCTTACAAGAGGTTACGGACTTACCACATAATTCAACAAAATGATTATTAAAAAAGTTGCCTTTCTTATTCTCGCTGACGCTAAGAAAAGAAAGAGAATGTGAATGTGTGTGTGTGTGTGTGTGTGTGTGTGTGTGTGTGTGTGTGTGTGTGTGTGTGTGTGTGTGTGTGTGTGTGTGTGTGTGTGTGTGTGTGTGTGTGTGTGTGTGTGTGAATGTGTGTGTGTGTGTGAGAGAGTGAATGAGTGTGTGTATGTGTGTGTAAATGTGTGTGTGTGTGTGTAAGTGAATGTGCGTGTGAGTGTGTGTATGTATGTATGTGTTTGTGTATGTGCACGCGCGCGCAGCAGTCTGTTAAAATGATTTTTGGAGAAATACTGAAAGTTTCAAAGAGATCTTCGTGCTAGAAGTACATGTATTCTAAAATGTGAAGAATACAACCCTGAGGGTACAAAATGACCCCCAGGCGTACGGATAGGGTTAAGAACTAAATGTGGAAGGATTTCTTGCACTTACAGTGTTCAGATCTGAGACTCTCCTGCCTTGCTCATAGACCGCCACGGCTTTGTTCTGAGAGAAGTCAACAGACACGTTGGCCCGGCGCTGAAATAAACAAGAACAAACACGAGTTAATTCAAATCCCTGCATATGTTTTAAATTTCAGCGCCCACTATCCAAAATATCCACAGTTTCCCAAATTTAAGTGTAAGTCAATAATGGTCCTTCCTTGTGAACTAGTCTTTTTTTTTGTAAGTGTTTTACGGCGCTCGCAACTGCATAAAGTCATATTACGAGCGCGCAGGACACATTAAGCATTTTCAGTTGGTAGGAAATTTTGATTTTTTGCCGGGTGGCGGCAGAAGCCTACTCTTATCGAATTTGGACCACCAAGGGATCTTTAACGTGCGCAACTTGCACACGGGACCTCCAAGATTTTTCGCCCTTGTCCGAGAAGACTAGGTGTAGGTCTTTCTCACCAGAAGATCAGAGGTGTGGCTGAAAGACAGCAGTAACAAGGAGCCAAGGAGTAGCAGTAGAAAGGCTGAGGAAAGAGTCAGGAGCCCAGAGGAGGGGGCGAAGGAGGTGAGGGGGTGGGCGCAGAAAATGGAGACCAAAGCAGTCGACAGAACATTGCTAAAGAGCAGGAAAGGAGGTGAAAGGAGACAATTTTAGAGAAGAAAATTGTTCAGTTGCTACCCGGATTCAATTTTGAATGAGAGGCCAACACCTTAACCTGTAGGCCACGAGAGCCCCCGACAGTCCTTTGCTTTGTATGCATGACGCTATAGGGAGAGAATAGGTCAGTACATGTAATTAATTATTTAAGAAATGAACACTTGACTGGAAAAAGTCCAATTTGCAACTTCAAAGTTCGTTTTAGTAGATGTTTTAATGCACTCGCAACTGCAGGAGGTCAAATGAGCGTCAAGGGGTGGATGTCAACTGAGAAGTCCTGACAGGGAATCAGACTTACTCTGCTCACCTCTCTAGCTTCACCATACAAAGTCTGCTTCGACTATCAAGGCACCCGGGAAATAACGGGTCACAAGAGTGTAATTTGCAACTTCAAAGGTGAGAATGGTACGATTGAAAACAAATATGAAACCACTGGCGCCGCAGCTAAAATGTCTGGTAGAAATTTATACTTGATATGTAATTAACAAATTTAACAGCATTCATTTGTGTTAAGTAAAGAATTGTGGACTTTAGATCCTCAAGATAAACGGCCGCTTGCAGTGTATTCTTCCCAGGAAGTTAAAGTTATTTCAGAATGCTCTAAAGTCTGCTGGGGTATAGATTGTGAAGCGCATAGAGCTTGCACTATACAAATGCTATCTATTATTATTATTATTATTATTATTATTATTATCATTATTATTATTATTTTTATTACTATTATTATTATTATTATTAAGAAGCAGATTGCCTTAAAGAATAACGGATACTTACGTTGTCACTCAGGCTAAAGACGTATGCGCTGCTCTTTTCTGGCAGGCAGATGGTGGTGGGGTCTGGCGCAGCCACAGTGTAAGCCACAGGGGCCACGAGGAGAAAGAGAGCCAGGAACTGCATGCTGGGAAATACAGGAAACAGGAACATTTTGTTGGGTTTTCTTTTTTATAATGTAGACGCTTTTAGCTACATCATTGGTAAAGTAAAGTAAAGTTGTTCCCGCATCCGATTGGGACATTGGGGATTGCCTTGTTAATGAGACAACTTCCTGGGCCTTCGGCATATTGTGGTAGGGTGGCCAGTTCCTTACCACGCCGCCTTTACTTCCCCAACTCGAAGTTAGGTACCCATTACTGCTGGGTGGGCAGGAGGGGGTGAAAAAAAAAATTCGTGTCCGAACCGAGGCTCGAACCCGGTCGTTCCGCTTCGGAGACGAGCGCACTAACCACTTCGCTACCGGACCCCATCGGTACTGATCCTAACCCCCATCCTGTAAGAGCAGACTCAGGCTGAAAGGGATCCAACATCCCAACAGAAGGATCGAGATACTCGATAAATAATGGTCGCTTTTTTAAGGACAAGCCGGCTAAGCCAGATTTCGGGGGTTTCCAGAAATCTTGACCTACACCAAAAGTGGGCATTGCCTTACCTGTAGGAGAAGTTTGGTTTCGTAGGTGTGTATGTTTGCTTGGATATAGAGAAAACTCTCCTTGTCTTTTAAAGAAACTGAAAACGGTGTAAAAATTTACATTCGATGTTCTCAAAACAGCATTTTTCCGGGATTCAAGGCGACCAATTAATCCCTACCAGGGAAATGACTTCGGGTCTCCTGCTTGAAATGGATGCCCTTCTGTCATATTAATAAAGTTACGTTCTCAAATAAATAATGTTGAAATTGAAAGGAATTTTTTCAAATTATATTTTGTTTCTCTCTCCAGAACCAGACGGTATGCAAATCTCTAAATTCAAGTTAAAAAGTTCTTTTTGACATTTTTGGCTGTTTTAAGCTGCTATAAGACCATTAGGCCAGAAACCAAATGTTATAGCTAGCTGCTCTATCAAAATCGTAAGATAATTCGGAGTCGTTATCAAGATATTCAAAGAATTGCATTCGAAAAAGCTTGACATCAAAATGAAACTCGAATTATTAAACGTCAAATTTCTCAAAACCACGTAGGCCTACCGTGCAGATAGATCTAGAACTTGTGATGTCATGATTGATCAAAGATCGTTCATAACAAGATAATTTATTCGGCTCAAAAAGTGTCCCCGGAAGTCCGCGCATTGGCTCAGATGTCGCTGCACTCTTTGTTCTGAAGTTCTCTTTCGTTTCTCCAGAAGAAGAATAGGAATAGCGCCCCCTTGTGCATCAGCTGTTCCGGTTCGCTCTGTGCCGAGTTTTGGGTTTATTTTATTTTATTGACCTCTCGCCTCTCGTTCCAAAGCCAAATTAAAAGAAGAAAACAGTCGCCCCTTCCACCTGAAGAGGATTTTTGTCAGCGTAACCATTTAAAAAGGTGTTATTCCGAAATTTAAATTATCATTTACACAAAAACTTGTTAGTTTCATTTTAATTTTTCCCCACACAAGTAGGGTAAATTTCTTTGCAAAGCGCGCGCTTTTTCGAAGGGGGCGCCACCGGATTTTGAGGACACTTTTTTAAATTCGTTCAAACAGAGAAGTGAACTATCTTGTTATTCAGAATCCTTGGATTTATTGAGTAATCGACAACACATCCTCGTAGATTTATCGTTCTTGCCTTGTGCCAAATATCGGACATAACAAAATTATTTAGTTCACTCCTCTCTTTGAGCCAATTAAAAAGTGTCCTCAAAATGCAGTGGCGCCCTCTTCGAAAAAAAAGGGGTGAACTTTGCGATCAGAGTTACCCTACTTGTGTGAAAACCAATAAAAGTGAAAATAACAAACTGTGCTATTCCTATTCTTCTTCTGGAGAATCGAAAGACAGCTTCAAAACAAAGACTACAGCGCCCTCTGGTCCAATGCACGGACACAGAATTCTGTGTGCACGGACTTCCGCTGACCCTTTTTTGTCCGAGTGAACTATCTTGTTATATACGATCTTTGCTTGCGCACTCCAAGAACAGGTTGTTGTGATTAAGTGGTCTACCGCGTATCATGTTGTATTATATACGTGATGGTGTTGATGATTCCTGCCTGCTAGTAGCACTTGGGAGAATAAGCATAATGGTGTATTACAAATGTTTGCTTCGATTAATTTGTCTTTGGCAATTGATTTTGACATCAGCATGACTTAGATTTAGGTATAAACTTGTAATTTTGAGGTAGCGTATTGCAACCATAACGAAGGCATCAAACAGTCGGAAGAACAAACCATCAGTAGTACCTGAGAGATGATATCTGGGAGATGTGATTCTGTGGATGTGTGAGTGGACATTTATAGTCCTTCTGGGCGGGGTTACACGCCAGGCACTTGTGACATCTGTACTCTGGACTAGTTCAATAAATGTGAGGTGATTCTTAACCCTATATTCTGGCACATGGGAGACAGAAAGTCTGTTTTCATAACTAGCTAACATGTTCAACAATATGAGTTAAACAACAATTGTATAATATAATGGGGTATAATATTGTCCCTTGTAATATATATATATATATATATATATATATATATATATATATCTATATTAAAAAAAATATAAAAAAAAAATAAATATATATATATATATATATATATATATATATATATATATATATATATATATGTATATATATATATATATATATTTATATATGTCTTTTTGTATAGCTGCTTTTAATTATACTTCTAACCATTCTTTGAATTTTGAGGAGATATCTTAACTCTATCCGTACGTCGTGATTTACTATCGTATCCATACGACGTGGGGAACTCTGTGCCACCACTTTACCCTATCCGTACGTCGTGATTTACTATCGTATCCATACGACGTGGGGAACTCTGTGCCACCACTTTCCAAAAAGGAAATTTACTTGTTAATCCGACCCGTACGCTTTGCATAGCAGTCTGTCAAAATGATTTTTTGAGAAAAACTGAAAGTTTCAAAGAGGCGTCCGTACTAGAAGTATTCCAAAATGTGAAGAATACAACCCCGGGGGTACTAAATGACTCCAGGGAGTACGGATAAGGTTAAAGGGTTAATGAAGCATAGATCGCTTCTTTCCTGCCAAGAGAGATAAACTTACTTTTTTTTTTTAAAGTTCACATCAGTTCTGAAACCTAAAAGAAAAGCGAACGTCCCGTCATCATTTGTGGGAAGAGGAGTTAAAAACAAAGATAAAAAAAAAAAGTAAAGCTCTGTTTTAAACTTGGAAGCTTGCGAGTCAGCAGATGTTGTCTACAATGATCCAAAAAACCTTTACAACTTGTTCTGTAAATATCTTCCTCCATACTGAAGTTTTGCGTTTCAGGTTTGAACATAACGTTTGGAAGCCAAAACGAATTTTTTAAATATGTATTTTAGATAAGTCCATTGAATGGTTTTGCTCTATATAGCGCATTAAAAAAACAACCCGTTTTCAACCTTGTCGCCATTTTCATAGCATGACGCACCAATTCGCATTAGGCCTACCCCTAAAATTTGCAATAATCGCGTCATATTGCAAGCTACAGCAGTCTAACAAGTCAACAGAAGTGTGCAGATATGATTTTTCCGAAATTTTGTTTGCCTGCTGAGATCGTGGTTAAGTTTAGTAAAGAGCAGAGAGTTTTTTGTATTGAACATTACCTCTCCACAAACTTACCACCCCTGACATTTCATAAGTTCTGCTCACGACATGGAGAGAATGCTTAGGTGCCCCCAAGACCTATGGCGTCATGAGTAGAGAAGTTCCGTCAGTTTGGATCTAGAGCGATTCAGAACTAAAAAGTTCCTTAAAAAATGACCCCTTCAGGTCGAACACGCACCATGCGCAGCCCTTTCAACGTCACCAGAGTGCAGATTTCAGTAAACGAGTCCCACAAAACGTCTGTCCGTAGACGATCTGCAGCTAGGACTTTCCTACACATCAACAGTCTGCATTCTCATGGCAGATCTTACCCTACCACTATACCATGTTCATCTTCGCTAGGCCGAGATGACATGGATCAGAGCATGACAAAGTGTTCATGATTCCTTGATTGTCTTGTAAAGAGGGATCATTTCCTTGATGGCATTTGGTTTAGTGCAAAGCCCATTTTCACCCTGAGGGATATGTTGACTCCAAAAATGCTGTCTATTGGGTACCCCACTCTATTGTCTCTAGAAGCCACTTTGTAGTGAACCTCTACAGTGTATGTGGATTTATAAACTCATGGTTTAGCAGGTCCTTGTGTTAGGGCGCCACTTAACATTTTGAACGACCCGTTAAAAATGTGTCGAGTCCTAAGGAGGGAATGTGGAGCACTGCTTCTAGGAATTTCAGAATGATATCATTAGGTTTTAAAAACTCTGTTAAAGGAATTAAATATCGTTTAAATGTCACAGGGATGGAAAATTAATGTCAAAGAGAAAATAAAGAAAAAGGTCAACTAATCTTTTCACGACTTCCTTTACAAGATTTTTAAACATTGGTGAACTTTGCGTTTTTTTAGTGCTTTTTTCTTTTAGCCGTTTCCGTTTTCAAAACATGTTTCTTCTTCGTGGATTTTATATCAAACAAATTCCTTTTGAATGAATTATGTCTGTTCCAAATTACAGCATTCTAGATCTAGATTAGAACAATTTTTGCGCGAGATATTCAGAAAAAAAGTTGTGAAGTTTTTTGGATCACCCTGTAGATCAAAAGTGAGGCATTGTGGTGAAATCAGGCCCTCGTCAAAATAATGGAATCCAAGAAATAGGCATTTTTTTCTGCCGGTTTTATATATTTTTTTTTAAATTAGATTTTTGTTTTTTGGCTTACACCTTTTATGTCGGCATAACAACACTTTTTCATACGATCTTTTTTTCTTCAAAATCGTTGATTTAAGACACATAAAAATTGACAATTTCAGTTTTCAAGGACTCTCAAGCTAGTGGGTGGTTGGCGGGTGCTCTGGTGGGGTTTGCTTCTTCTTTCCTGTGAAACGTCTATTGTGTTTATCTCCCTTTCTTCTTTTTTATGTTTGTTACTCTCTTGTAACACCTCTAATCTTCTGGCGCTCATATGACCTTTTGAGGTTGCAAGCGCTGTAAAACCTCTACCAAAACTAAGCTGAAAACTCTCAAACTATGGGAGTTAGATACCAAACTTCGGCGGCCATTTTCTCGCTAATTTTAACTCGGAAACCAAGTGACCCCAACCTTCTTCAATTGCAAAAATCTCGACTTCTACTCAAGTTCAAGATAGATTGGTACTTTTTTCATCAAAAGCAAAGCAAATGAGCAAGCTTTAAAAAGAAACCAATAACTTCACATGCCTAAAAATTGACGAGTGCATGAATTCAACGCGTCATGACACATATCGGATAAGAAAACGGTGCCATTTTTAAAGATACGTGTGTGGCTTCTGTTTTCCCCAGTATGCACTATGGCTGACCCTGTTCTTAGATAGGATTGTGAAAGAACAAGTTACAGTTGTTGGCACTTGATTCAAACATGCCAAGTGTTGTTTTTCTCAAACGTTCTGTCAAAAATGGGG